>NC_137810.1:64128967-64175305 GCF_963921795.1 Nannobrachium achirus | reverse complement strand
AGGGGTCAAAATAGGGGGGTTTTTCATGATTCTGAATCCATTGCAAGCATTTGTTTTTGCACGAAAAACATTCCTTGGGCTAGAAAGGTCACCACAAAACTATGGTTTAGTGATGAGTCATCACTTTTCACGGTGGTTTAGTGATGAGTCATCACTTTTCACGCTTTTGTGGGGCCTTTCTAGCCCAAGGAATGTTTTTCGTGCAAAACAAATGCTTGCATTGGATTCATGATCATGAAAAACCCCTAGTTTGACCCCTCACATACTGTACCACTTAAAGCATATTTATTTTGAAGCGGTGAAAACCGCTTCCAATGAATGGCTTTGTGTGTATCACGCCCATATATGGTCATTTCAGTCCAGAATGAACAGGCTTTTTCAAAAACAGAATGTCCGTTTAATTACCATATATGGTGATCTCAGTCCAGAATGAACAGGGTTTTTCAAAAACACAATGTATGTTACCTTATGTCCATATATGGTCACTCCAGGCCAGAATGAAAAGGGTTTATCCTGTCCCACAGAATGTCCGTTTAATTACCATATATGGTGATCTCAGTCCAGAATGAACAGGGTTTTTCAAAAACACAATGTATGTTACCTTATGTCCATATATGGTCACTCCAGGCCAGAATGAACAGGTTTTTCCTGTCCCGTACGTGTAAAATATCAGTCCAGAATGAATAGGCTTTTTCAAAAAGCAAAATGTGTGTCCCATGTCCATATATGGGTCATTTCAGTTCAGAATGAATAGGCTTTATATGTCCTGTTCATCTAGAATATGTGTGCGGTGTCCCTCCCGGTCAGATGAATGGATACTTTGAGGATTGGTCAAGCTTCACATGATAATTTGGCCTTCAGGGTTTATCTGTCTTGTATGCAATAGGTCTCACCTATTGCATGACAAATAGCCGCATAAGAGCAAAAGTAAAGGCACAATAAGAATATACAGATGCTAACAGAATGGTTTCAAAAAGCAAAATGTGTGTCCCATGTCCATATATGGTCATTTCAGTTCAGAATGAATAGGCTATTATACCAACTGTCATACCGGCTCTCCAAATACATTCAGAATAGAGGTTTTATCTGTCCACCGCTTCACTTCAAACCGAGGTTTGATTTTTTTGTATTATTTTACTGTATAGAAAGTCAATGGGACCTGACCCTATTTGTTTAGGACTTGTAGCTTCAGGACTTGTGTTGAAGATGAGCAAATTCTTTCGACAGCCTCGAGCTATTGCATTGACCACCATATCGCCAAAGAAGTCCAAATTCCAGTTACCAGGCTGCTTAAGTTTGTTCCACTGTTGTTGTCTAAATGATGTGGAGAAGTTATCAGGTATGAGGTATGGATGGTTGTGTTCCAGTGCATGTTGAAAGCGTTTATCCACATAAATCTGTAATGATCTACATTTAGATTTAGATTATCAAAGCAGTCTCTATCATTGATGTTAAATATAACAGCCTCAAAGCAACAGTTTCCTTTGGTAGATGTTGTTCTTCCTGGAATAACAGAAATATGATGTTTAAGGGCACTTCTAATAGCACATGAAACCAAGTCATTTCATGAGATGATCAAATTGTACATGTTCCTCTCCATGCTGACTATAGCAAAGTTAATAATTATTTAGTATAAACCATGCTATTATCTATAGGGTTGAATTGTCATGTGAGGCTTCACCAATACTCATTAAACCAGAACAAATATTACACACTTATTCTACATGTTACTTAATTACTTACACCTTTCACCCTTACTGGGATATAGGCCATTGACAAGGGATTTCCAAAATTTACGATTCCTAGTGTTTCTTTCTATCTACAACCAGGTGCATCCCAGTCTCTTGGTGTTTGCCTGGAGATCCCGCTGCCAGATGTTTTTTGGCCAGCCTCAGTTTCTTTTCTCTTAAATGTTCCAAGTCACATCTTGTCTGATGTGAATGCATATATAAATGTTTTATTTAAATATCCTTTTATTTAAACACTCATTCTCAATTAAGTATTCTATTTAACTCTTATACCGCTTTGGACGTTCCTGTTCGCCCCAATTCTCAAGAGACCTCCGCGCCAATACGGCGCTCGTTCGTTCGTTCGTTTACCTTGTTGAAGCTGATGAGGGGTCGCGCCGCCATGTACTGTAAACACATTTTCCGCGGTGATGGTGTAAAAAATCCATTATGCGTTAACATCAACGGAGACCAATTCACTTCCTTGTTGATTTCTCTGGCTGTGAGGCTCTGTGGCCAGTAACTGGTCTGAATGTACGGCAACACATAACAGGCAAATTCATATTCATTCTCGCATGACGCCGCCCTCTGCTGCCTGGCAGACCAAAGTGCACTATTGCACAATCAAAAAAAAAATAAAAAAAAATAAAAAAAAATGTCTATCTATCTACTATAACGTCGCAAAGGTAAGCCGCTTTTTGATGGCACCAGACCCAATAAATAAATAAATAATCTGGCAGTAGGAGAGTTAATATTTATTTTATTTATTTACAAATTCTTATTTTAATACTTACAGTTTATTTTTTTTCAATCTCATAGAAATGCATATATCAATTTCTATTTAAATATCCTTTTATTTAAACACTCATTTTTAATTAAATATTTTAATTAATATTAATTTTATTTATTTTCAATTTCTTATTTTAATGTATTTTTGAAGCGGTGAAAACCGCTTCCAATGAATGGCTTTGTGTGTATCACGCCCCTAGTCATTTCAGTCCAGAATGAACAGGCTTTTTCAAAAACAGAATGTCCGTTTAATTACCATATATGGTGATCTCAGTCCAGAATGAACAGGGTTTTTCAAAAACACAAAGTATGTTACCTTATGTCCATATATGGTAACATATGTAAAATATCAGTCCAGAATGAATAGGCTTTTTCAAATATGCAATAGGTCTCACTTATTGCATAGGTCTCACCTATTGCATTGGATTGGTGAAGCTTCACATGACAATTCAACCCTATAGGTAATAGCATGGTTTATATACTAAATAATTATTAACTTTGCTATAGTCAGCATGGAGAGGAACATGTACAATTTGATCGTCTCATCAAATGACTTGGTTTCATGTGCTATTGGAGGTTTTATCTGTCCACCGCTTCACTTCGAACCGAGGTTTGATTTTATTTTAAACCCATTATACCAACCGACTCTCCAGACAATATCCTTTAATTTAAACACCTTTTCCTTTCATTTTTAATGAAACATCTTTTTATTTAAACACTTTATATTTATTTATGTATTTATTTAATTACAAATTCTTATTTTAATGTATGTGTTTTAATCTATATATTTTTTAAACCTATTATACCAACTGTCATACCGGCTCTCCAAATACATTCAGAATAGAGGTTTTATCTGTCCACCGCTTCACTTCGAACCGAGGTTTATTTTTTTGTATTATTTTACTGTTTAGAAAGTCAATGGGACTGACCCTATTTGTTTTTGAAGCGGTGAAAACCGCTTCCAATGAATGGCTTTGTGTGTATCACGCGCATATATGGTCATTTCAGTCCAGAATGAACAGGCTTTTTCAAAAACAGAATGTCCGTTTAATTACCATATATGGTGATCTCAGTCCAGAATGAACAGGGTTTTTCAAAAACACAATGTATGTTACCTCATGTCCATATATGGTCACTCCAGGCCAGAATGAACAGGTTTTTTCTGTCCCGTACGTGCAGAATATCAGTCCAGAATGAATAGGCTTTTTCAAAAAGCAAAATGTGTGTCCCATGTCCATATATGGTCATTTCAGTTCAGAATGAATAGGCTTTATCTGTCCTGTACGTCCAGAATATGTGTGCGGTGTCCCTCCCGGTCAGATGAATGGATACTTTGAGGATTGGTCAAGCTTCACATGATAATTTGGCCTTACTACTAATACTAAGATTCACCGCTTCACTTCGAACCGAGGTTTGATTTTTAATTGAGTGGCTAACTTGCTTTTTGGAAAAAGTAGGTCCAGAGGAAACGTTGTGCAAAATTCGGTGCGTGTATCACAAAGTGAATAATTTCTCAGTAAGCTGCCGGGATAACAGTGTTAGAAAGGCAATACCATTATGAGTTATTGTGACCGTAGTTGCAACTGAAGGGAGCATTTACTATCACACCCGGCAGATCAGTGGCTGCGTTTACATGGGCAGGTATATTCCACTTGTATTCAGAATGACTAGCATTCAGAATGAAAATGCTCATGTAAACACCTCAGAATGGAATAGAATTTCCGTTCCGAATGAATTTCATTCTGGTCTGGAGGGCTTGTATATACCGTTTGAATCAGAATAGACTTTTCTTCAGGTTCCATGTAAACGTTTGGGTATGAATCTCTATTCGGAATGAGTTCATTCTGAATGAATAAATGTTGTGCATGTAAACGCAGCCACTGAGTCAGTAGGTAACGCCTCAATTTGGCCTTGACAATGCCCTCCCCTTCAGTGATGTCATCAGAATAAGAAATAAGGCTCAAATGGCTCTTACACTAACCCTCTGCTCTTAAAGGCACAGAACCTCTTTGGTGAATGTCTATCACAGTCTGTCAATGTGGGTCACCACACAGGCACCCCCAGAATTCACCAAACGAAAATGCAACAGAACAAAAGTCAGTGAACAGTCCAACAGAACAGTCAGTGAACAGACTCAAAAAGGCAAAGTCAACGTGGCGGGGGACGGACCAACCGGCCGAAACGGCTGCGCTTCGCAGCAAGGGGATTAAGTGGAGCCGGGGCAGCGACAGAGGTCGGGGCAGGGGGCGGGGCTGAAACAGGGGGGCGCCCCCTGCGCAGGGGCAGGCCCAACTGGACGGGCTCGTCAATGTCTAAATGAGCAGGCTTGAGACGGTCGATAGCGACCCTCTCCCGCCTGCCCCCCATGTCCACAACAAAGTTCTTAGCGCCTGTTTCCAGGACCTGGAAGGGGCCGTCGTAGGGGGGCTGCAGCAGAGACCGATGGCTGCAGTGTCAGTTGTTAGCATTAACGTTAGCCATGTCGTTAGCACTGGCGTTCGGTGTGGGTGCTGTGGGAACGTTAAACTTCAGTAGCGGTATTCCAGGTATTTCCAGTGGGGGACTTCGACCGGACAAAGGAAGCTGCAGCTCCATTTGTAAAAAGACTACTGCTAATCTGCTACGCGACTGCGGTTTTCACAATGACCCTGAGCGCAAAGGTGGGGGCGCGGGGGGCTGCAATTGTGATGACCGACTCAGCGCCGTGTTAGGCTACGACTCCTACAGAATAACAACCAGAGTAAACGCTGTTGTTGTAGCCTCGTGTAGCCAGGCTTACTCAAGCTACTTCCTGAGAAGACGGCAAGACGCGCTGTGATTGGCCAGTAGTGTATGATCCGCGCTGTGATTGGCTGGTAGTGTATGACCCGGGAGACAGCGTATACGGAAGGATGCAGATGACGTAATTTTGCCGCGAAATCCGGACCTCAGCCCGGCTCATAGAAAAGATATTTTGAGAAGCCTTTCAGGGCTGACATTAACGGAGTGGGTGTTCTAAAACTTTAGTGATTTAATAGTTAGATCAAATTTAAGATTTGTTTAATTGAAAAAGTAACAAAGTATAGCTTTAACGCTGGCGTTGTCATTTTTTTTGTTGGACATTTCGTATTCATTCACGGGGTCACCATTGTGGAGTATGAAACAGCGAGACAGGAGACGTAGGTGGGTCGAAGTAGTTTACTTATTCTCTCCACATAAAGTACATACATTTACACTCTGTGCTATCTCTAGTTAACAGCAAAACATAAACAAGGCACATAACCCGGAAGTGGAGACCAAACTAACCCTCCGCTCTTAAAGGCACGGAACCTCTCTAACCACACAATTATGTTAAGCCGAGAACCAAGCCATCCAGGATTGCAGTGAATCATGACCATAAAACTTTATTTCTATGAAAAGAACATTTTGAAAATAGCAAAAAAAAGGGTAGTTATTAAATGTAGTATATCAAATAATGTAATATTAAAATATGTTTTCACATAGGATCAAAGGTTTTATGGTCATGATTCACTGGATGGCTTGGTTCTAGGCTTAAAGAACCACTTCACCTCTGGGACAACCAGATCTTATTTCATTGTTGTTTGGGACACGATCAACACAAGTTATTTTTTGTGTTCAATCTGTGTTTTAGATATGTTAGTATTTCAGTATGCTACAACTGGTCATATGATGCATTTTGCATCATATGTCATGTTTTGCTGTGCGATTAGTCAATGGGGATTTAATTTTCTATGAATGTATAGGATAATCAACAGAGCAAAATTTACAGATTCCTTTATTCAGATTCCTTTATTCACCATTGTGTAAAACACATAGGAATTTGTTTCGGCAACATTACAGGTGTGCATTCAATCCTTCCTTTTTTCACATATAACATGAAACCAACAACACAACAACACCGTGCAAGAAAATAAATAAAATAAATATTATAGTAAAGTGCAGTAGTGTTCAGTCCAGTAGTGCAAAAGTCATAGTTCTGGTATCCCTAGGGGGCAAGGGAAGAAGGGAAACCTGCGTCATCAAGCAGCCTGGCGGCTGAGGGGAAAAAACTGTTTTTGTGGCGCTCTGTCTTGGCCCCCAGATGCCGCATCCTTCTCCCAGAGGGGAGCAGGGTGAGGAGGCTGTGGCCAGGGTGGGAGGGGTCAGTCATGATCTTTCTTGCCCTCCTCAGCGCCCTGGAGTCGTGCAGGGACTTGAGGGAGGGCAGGGGACGGCCAATCACCCTCTCCGCAGAACGTATCACCCGCTGCAGCTTGACCAGGTCTTTTGCGCATGCAGCGGGGAACCAGGTGATAATAGACAGATTCGTCATTGGCCAATGTGTAATTTCGCTTCAATGTCAAAGGTTTACGTTAATGCTAGTGTACATGTTAATGTGGAGAGTACTAAGATGTGTACTAAGTAAACAGGCCCAATCTGATTGAACTCATTCCCCAAGCATCGTCCAATGATCAACTGCTGGACCTGACCCTACGCAGGTCTAGTAGTAGTGAGGCAAATTACCTCAAATGACCTCATCTTGTCCTCATGAGCAGAATTAATACACATTAAGGGTAGAATAAAAAAAAATACACACACGTGCACGCCACACACACACGCACGCACGCACGCACGCACGCACGCACGCACACACACACACACACACACACACACACACACACACACACACACACACACACACACACACACACACACACATCCATAACTGAATACATTAATTGCACAGTGTTTGTACTCACAGACTAGACGGTAGAGAGATGTTAATTCCATCCTGTGTTGCTGCTCACTGACTGACAAAGACACACTGTTATCACAGAGTTACTGACTGATGACTCCTCCTGCTGCTGTTGTGGTTTGGAGGAGGAAGATACACCAAGTGACAATGCAGTGCAGTTTTGGGGGGAGGAAACTGCGCTGAAGGAAGTGGTGGGCTGATGAGGAGGATGAAGAAGTGTGCGCTTATTACACACATCAAGATCCATAAATCCTGTGTAGAAACTGTACCGGGCCACCCAATTATAGCAGCAGAGATGGGACAAGTACTCACATTCTGTACTTGAGTAAAAGTACAAGTACTTGTGAAAAAAATACTTTGGTAAAAGTAAAAGTACTCATTCAAAAATCTCAACATCTCAAAACTGGCCCAGGATTGGTTTCCAAACTGATGTGATATATCATGCAACTGCAAGTAGACCCACTGTTTGAAATACTATTTATTTTTATGTCAGCAAAATAAGAATTGTTTCACTTCAAGTAGACAGTCCTAATACAGAGTTCTCAATCTTTGGACCCCTAAAATGACGCTTATTAGCCTGCAGAACCCATTACTGTTAGTAAAGATATGCCAAGGACCCCACTAAAGGCTTTTACTGCTCTAGCAGTGAAAAGGACCCCCAATTGCATTAGGCATGCATTAGGCTATGACACCCATGCAATGGCATGTCTATCTCTGGGACCAAAATGTATGTAGTAGAATCTGTAATGCAACTCAATGGAAAAATGGAACTAAATGGACCTGTTATGGTCCATTTGTACACTCTGAGTTAAAGACGTTAAAGGGTCCATTTGACGGGGACCCCCTGGAACTCCCCTGAGCCCACTTTGAGAACCACTGGTTAAGTAAATAATAAAGTGACAGATGGCTGTGCATTCTTTTTTCTTTTTTTTTTTACACACAAAGACAGCCCAGCAACAAACAAACAAACAAACAAACAAACAAACAAACAAACAAACAAACAAACAAACAAACAAACAAACAAACAAACAGGTCTTTACAATTGACTGATTATTTTTATGACAGGTAAAATAATATATAATGCTGTATGCATATCTACACATATTCACAATAACATTTTAAATTAAATAAAATGGTGAATTAAAGACATCATCATAATTACAATTACGGCTCAGGACAGAAAGGAGGTGAGGGGAGCGGAGAGGGCATAAAGACAGAGGAATAGATACATTACCCTAAACAAGGCAGAGATGTTGACACAACTAGTCACAGAAAACACTTGCAAGCGTTGACGCTATTGTATTATGAGAAAACCTAAGATATGGAGACCAGATCTTCATGAACTGTCCTGTTGAAGAGTGAAGCATACATGTCAGGTATTCAAGAGTGAAACACTCCATAACTAACGTATGCCAACTAGTCTTAGTGGGAGGTTTGTCACTTATCCAGGACATGAATATTTTTTTTTCTGGCAATGAAAGCAAGGATGTCATACAGCCTACGTTTGCTGGGAACAATAGTTGCACCTTGAATCGGGTGACCCAGAAGCAAAGAGAGCGAGTTCATATGTAATACCTCACCCAATATGTCTTGCATATCCTGTAGAATATCTGTCCAATATGCCTGTATTTTATGACAGGACCAAACACAGTGAGTGTAGGTCCCTGCTGAAACTTTACACTTTAGTGATAGATGGCTGTGCATTCTGAAAACAATATAATGGCAGTCATTGCAATCTGCCTTGTAAACATACTAACAGTAACAACAACAAAATTGCATTTTAAACGTAACCCATCCATTTTCCACCCATCCTCTCCACCTGTGTATTCTGCTTTTCTTCTCTAAATAACTATTTTTCATCTTCAATAAAATAGACATGGCTCATGGCTCAAATAGACACTTTTAGAGCTTATCCGTGGTAATTAATATGGGCATTCCTAACACTAGATGCAAAATGTTATTTTTGTGTATTTTTATATCAAAGGTCCCTAAATAGGCCATTCTTAATTACTTCCTGTGAACAGAAATGTGCTGCGTGATGACACAGATAGACCTTTTGAATATAAATGAACCTTTGATTACATTCACCTGTTTGATTCCCATTGCTGGCATTCCTCCAAACACATCTGTTTTTAATTATAGAGCTACTCCATTTTGAATCTCATTCAAGATGACGTCCAAACTATGTATTACTCATTGTAAATTTAATAAGCACAATCAAATATGTATCTGTAAACATTATAGGTTAGAATAATAAGCAACTTGGAAACAAACATTCTCTACAAGAGGCAGCCTGTCGTGTCTCTCTGCCTTGCCAATTTGTCAGGACAGTGGAACTGAACCGGGCAGCAACACACAAGGCCACCACAATCTCATCGCCAATCAAATTGGCCAATCACAGGGCATCTTTTCCGGGAAAAACACATAAAAGCATAACATCTATTTAGCAGAGTGTGATGGCTTGTGTGGGACAACGATGACATGAATGTGTTTGTAATCCACATTCATGAAAAAAACAAACAAAAAAAAAACACAACAAATAGTGTAAAAGCGATAGGCTTATGGGCTCCACTCCATGCTTGGAGAGCTGCTGGGTTCTGCTGGGGAAACTGGACAACAGCGGCATTTCCAGTGTTGGGTATTGTTACATTTTGAAGTAACTCGTTAGGTTACTTTAGTTACTGACTTGAAAAATGAATCCGTTACATTACTCCACTACTCAATAACAAAAGTAACTTAACAAGCTACTTTTTCCGTTACCGACAATTAAAGCACATTTTCAAATCCTTACGCAAGTTGGTTACATTGCATTACTGCCTATACCTCATTGGGTGGCCTTATCTATGGCCCATATTAATGAACTCTGCAGTTAAAAACAAGAATGATATACACAATGGACAATATCCACTACAGCGCTTTTATTAATAATTTCCAAATCGGCCAAAACAACATTCTGTTAATAAGTTTTCAATCAATCAACCAAGGAATCAGAAATGACGGTATTCCATACCGTGACCTTACATGCAGACACACAACCAGTCTTTTTTATTTTGCATTATAACAAATTGCGACACGCCAGACAGACAGACAGACAGACAGACAGAACAAATATAATAATTCATTAAAACTAAACTAAACTAAAAACAAAGGGGTGGCAATTGGCAAAAATAAATAAATACATAACTCAATAAATAAATCAAAATAAATAAAGGTTTCTCTCAAACTGATAGAACAAATATAATAATTAAAACAAAACTAAACTAAAAACAAAGGGGTGGCAATTGGCAAAAATAAATACATACATAAATAAATCAAAATAAACTAGAAGTAGTGCTCTTCCGAGCACAGGTCTCCACCAGCAGGTATTACTGTAATTATTGTGGCCTCCTGGTGGCGCTAAATGTGAAAAAGTTGCCATGTCTTTTGACAATGTGATGCTGCATGCATGATTTGAGGCATTTTGTTGCAAATGTTTGTTTGGCAAAAGTCGACCTGCTGGTGGCACTATAACAGGCCAATGTGAAAGGAGTGGCATTTGTTCCTTGATCTAGTGGGAATGTGCCACAGACATAAAAAGGTAGACGCCTCTTCCGGCTCTCATGGTACCCATCTCGCATTGATAGGCATTTTTGATTGACAGGCTTGGAATTCTTCTGTGTGCGTAACAGACACAGAAGGTCGGTAGGCAAATCAGAGGCAGGTTTGAATGGAAAAGTCCCAGAAAAGACGCGTTGTGATTGGCCAGTAGTTTTTTTTTTTTTTTGAGTGGCAGCCTGCCCTCGACACATCCGCTTTGTGGCTGATTTAAAAACAATTAAGTGGCATTTCTTCCTCGGCCTAGTGGGAATGTGTGTGTGTGATTTCATGATAATTGCACTTTGCGTTTGTGATTTGAGGCATTTTGTTCAAAACGGCTCAATCCTACAGACTTTTGAAGCCAATCTTAGCCAATCAGGATGGAATTATGCAAAATCTGACAGATCCATGTCGATCACATGACTGTCAAGATACTGCCTACCGATTTGTAGGATTTTTGGACAAAATCTTTAGGAGTAGTGTACAGAAATGTGTTTTGCGACAACGGAGCAGCAGAGACTGAGCTCCCATCGGTAAGCTCGCCGGTGGGATCGGACACACACACACACACACACACACACACACACACACACACACACACACACACACACCCCTAAACTTCAGTGTATAATTATATTAACCATTCTGTCAATTATTACAGGGCTTATCTTGACCCAAACCTTGTTGGTCAGTCACTTACATAAACATGTGCTGGCTCATTCTTACCTAACCTTAAGAATATTGACCTAATATTAAGAATATGGAGTTTTTGATCCACTTTGAGCCACTTCAATACAAAAGCATTGGAGCAGAGACAGAGAGGAAGTCCAGTGAAGAATTCAACCTTTTACTCTGTTACATTTTGCTCTGATTGATTGATTGATTGATTGATTGATTGATTGATTGATTGATTGATTGATTGATTGGTTGAAAAGGACACGTTATTTACCCACCAGGGGGCACTGGTTCACATGTGATATATTTTTTTTTCTTGCCCCCCAGCCTTCAAATATTTTTTGTATGACCCCCCCTAAATGACTTGAGCCCCCCCCCCCCCCCCCCCATTATATATATATATATATATATATATATATATATATATATAGGAGGAGAAACTCACATGTAGTGATGTAAAGTACATTTACTTAATGTTTTAGGTAATTTGTTCTTTACCAATTTCCAATATTTTGGAAAACTTTTACTTCACTACATCTCAGAGGTACATATTGTAGGCTACTTTTGCTCCAGTACAATTATTTAAAAACGTTATAGTTACTAGTTACTTTGAACATTTTGATAACCTACATCAACCACTTCAGCCCTATAATAGCCTAGATATATATTTTTGGTCATTTGAAAAAAAGACACATTGTGAGCTTGTAGATCTGCTATTTTCAAAAGATCAGAAAAGAACAGGACATTCTGCATAATGAGTACTTCTAAATTTGGGACTTTCATTTGACAATACAATGTAGTTTTACTCAAGTACATTTTTTATTCTGGACTTTTACTTGTAGTATTGAGTATTTCTTCATTATGGTATTGATACTTTTACTTAAAGAATTTGATTACTTTTTCCACCACTGGACCCATGATGTCATTTCGTCCCTTCTCTGGGTTACAGAAACTCACAAAGCTGCTATTAGGAGCCACCTGCTATTTTACTAGATTGGCCTAGTTTAACACAATTGCTAGGCTATACTGTATATGGTTTATCAACATAGGCGAATTTTATAACACCCTATTTGATTTCGGGGGTCCATTTGGTTCCCTCTTGGGGTTACAAAAACACTCCAAACTAAAGAAAGATTGAGCAACTGATCTATTTTCCATGATATTCATTAAAATGCACCCTTTAAAACGAAGCAACCAAGTCAACAAAGCGTGCATGAGTTCTTCTCTCTCTCGTCTCCTTGACTCCTTCCCACTTTGCAGCCGTGAGAGAGAGAGAGAGAGAGAGAGAGAGAGAGAGAGAGAGAGTGTGTGTAACGTCTAAGGGTACATTTTAACAGCGATACGATACGCATCACGATACATGGTTAATGATACAATACATAGACGATATTGGTTCATTCATGACGATACGATTCGATTCAATGATTTAAAATCAATATAGTAACTATTTAGCAAATACATTAAATCTGTGTAAAACGTGGAAAAATACATTATTATGGAAGTAAATGCTGTGATTATCTAGCAAATACATGGACATTATATTTCAACACATATGGACAAACACACCTTGACATGAACACAGAGATTACACACATTTATCGATAGACCAAGAGTAGCTATATGGAATGGAAAGGTAATTGGACCCCTCTTTTTCTTTTTCCCTCTTAAAATTGCCAAATACAAGGCACAAATACTTAGTTTCCATACAATCAATAATTTGCATTGCAAAACGATTCGATACCGATTACCGCATTTTAAAACGATACGATACAAAGCCAAAACGGTACGATATTTTGCTTTTGCAAACGATATAGTAGATCATTGCAAATCAAAATAGATTTTTCAATTCAGTTACTATATCGTTACACCCCTACTATATTCCTCTCTTGGTAAGTGAGTTGTGGCAACAGATATGGTGGTTGTTAGCCTACAGGTATGTGTCCAGTCCAGCTGCTACGATGAAAGAAACTCCTGTGTGTGTCACTGTGTGTGTGTGTGTGTGCAGCGAACGTCGACTGACAACACAGAGGAGAGCAGCCGGAGGGGGAGGGGAGGGGCCGAGGGACATGACAAAACAACTGGAATGTACCAAGTCCAGTCAATTATGTAAGGGACAATTTATAGGTGAAACTTGGTATACTAACTTGATGTTGTTAAGATAAAGAACAAAGCTATTATGGAACATACCAACCGCGCATCAAAATCGCACACTCCCTAATTTGACATGAACTCAAAACGTACTGTATCTTTTCTCCTTCTAATTGAAAGCCAGGCCACACTGATGATGATGCTGATGATGAGGGCGATGATAATACCACCCCACCAGGGAAACTCTCCAACTGTTGAAACCTCTATATAAGGAAAGAAAGATGAAGAGTAGGAAAGAGAGAAGTGAACGATTAAGAACAGATGTTCTTGAGAGACCAGTGTTTTTTACATTTTCTTTTTTTCTTTTTTTATCATTTTATCAATGATATGATAGGCCTCCGAGGTCTTTACGGATCCAATATGACGGAGCCGAACCGTAACAGACGTGTGAAATTTGTACCCGGAGCCGACAGGACCCGAGCCATTTCTAGAATTCAGAGGTCCGGACCGAGAGATGTCGGACCCGACCCATATGACCGTGAAATACGAGATCCCAACCCGTACAAAACCAGAGTTCCAGAAATGCCTGGATGTCGATTGTTTGTCAATTGCTAGTTATTATTACAATTGTCCAGCAACAATTGTCCAGTGACCAACTAATGTCACAACAAAAAGTCCTACTTTTTGTTGTGACATTAGTCTACTCTACACACTACAAACATCACCACGCCGTTTTTCCAAAACAGCATTATAAATATCATCCATTAAGACAACTAGGCCTACATTAATGACAGCACACAGTTTAATTGACATTGATGCATCACTGCAAAACCTGCATTATTTATATTAATTACTTAACTCACGTCACAATGAAGTATACAGTATGTCTTGATAAGGGCACACTCATAGTGCGTGCATCTCACTATAGCCAACACACAAGAGGTTGAATTAACTGAAACCAGCGCTCCCCAAAACACCAGGTTTGGGGATCTGTTGGGAATTGATTACATGAAACAGCCACCTGTGCATTTAGTCTCAATGTTTGTAAACAAGAAATTGGTCTATGGTAAGTTGTGTTCCGTCTCAAATGAGCACTTGCCCGGTCGGGCAACCTGAAAGCAAACTCCACCTGCCTGAAAGTTTTATTTACCTGCCAAAGGCAGGTGGGCAACCCTTAGTGTCAATGCCTGCATCATATCTTATTTAAAGTAAGCGAAGCAACAACAACAACAGAGCGGCCTCCCACTCTACTTAAATAACGAGATTACCATGGTTACCTACCTTCTGTAGAATCACTTTCTGAACTAGACAAATATTGTTCCTTCGAAACAATTGTGGGCTCGCTTCAAGCCAGAAAACAATGGCTATAAAATCACAAAATGTCAAGATCGCAGGCAGTGCTCACTTTGACGTTACTGACGTCAAAGATTGGTCCATTTTGTTCCAAAAAATTGTTATGCAAAAGTTGACCCGCTGGTGGCGCTATAACAGGCCAATGTGAGAAGGGTGGTATCTGTTCCTTGACCTATTGGGAATGTGCTTGCAAGATTTCACGCACATTGCAGGCTGTGTTCATGATTTGAGGTGTTTTTGGCTTTGGCCACTTTATCGCTGCTTGCAGCTATATTTATTATTATAATATTTTTGTGTGTGTGTGTGTGTGTGCACTTCATAGGCATATTAGATAAAGGTCCTTAGATAGTGTGTAGAATGTTTCATGCAAATTGCTAAAGAAATCCTAACAGGTTTAAGCGTTTCACAAACTGCTCAAAATGATATAGCGCCCCCGTTTGGCCAATTGGGGTAAGATTGGTTTTAGTGATATTTGGACTAACACTCTACATCTTTGCCAAATGCCATGAACATGTTACTTTGCATGTATGATTTAGAGGCAGAAGAATAATTTGCATAAAACTGCAATATTCATTGAATTTATTAAAAAAGCATGTTTCAATTTTAAAGAAATCCGATCTGACAGATCTTTAGAGATTGGTCCAAAGTTCACGTAAAAAAAGTTTTGTGCACGTGGAGCGAAAATTCCATTTTGAGCAGTTTTACAAACTGCTCAAAATGGCGGAAAATTTAAGGGCGGAGCTTACTTAACAACGACACAGATGTCTTCCGCTTGAGTCAAAGCACGCGTGTAACAAGTTGCATGTCTTCAAACAAAACGAGTCATGACTTATGCCCGTTTGAAGTTTGAATTTTCAAACGCTTCGTATAGCGCCCCCCTTTGGCCGATTGGAATAAAATTGGTTTCGGTGATACTTTGACTAACCCTCCACATCTTTGCCAAATGCCATGAACGTGTAACTTTGCATGTATGATTTAGAGGCCGAAGAATAATTTCCATAAAACCGCAATATTGATTGAATTATTAAAAAATTATATTTCACTTTAAAAGAAATCCGCCGAGATAAATCTGACCGTATTGGTCCAAAGTTCATGTGAAAAAAGTTTTGTGCGCGTAACGAAAAAAACCCAGGAGGAGATAGATTTTTACTGTTTTTCATATTATTCCGAATTGTGGGAGACCTAAAGGTCAGAGGTCAAAAGTTAGAGGGTAAAAGTTGTTCGGCATGAGGAGACGCATACATGTATACAGGTTTCATGGCTGTACCTAAAACACAGCATGAGCTATCCCTGTTCAAAGTTCGCACTTTCGAAGGCTTCCTACAGCGCCACCATTTGGCCGATTGCTGTATAAAATAATAGCACACTTCGCCACTGTAAGCTGAACACATTGATGTTTTTATTTTCATTTTCTCACTAAGTATGTAGGAGTAGAAAGGAACCGAAGTTCCCGTCTACAGTATGCATGATATGACTGATAGATAAATAACTAGAAAAATATTGTTCCTTCGAAACAATTGTGGGCTCGCTTCAAGCCGGAAAACAATGGCTATAAAAGCACAAAATGTCAAGATCGCAGGCAGTGCTCTCTTTGACGTTACTGACGTCAAAGATTGGTCCATTTTGTTCCAAAAATGTGTTGTGCAAAAGTTGACCCGCTGGTGGCGCTATAACAGGCCAATGTGAGAAGGTTGGTATCTGTTCCTTGACCTATTGGGAATGTGCTTGCAAGATTTCACGCACATCCCAGGCTGTGTTCATGATTTGAGGTGTTTTTGGCTTTGGACACTTTATCGCTGCTTGCAGCTATATTTATTATTATTATTTTATAATTTTTTTGTGTGCACTTCATAGGCATGTTAGATAAAGGTCCTTAGATTGCGTGTAGAATGTTTCATGCAAATTGCAAAAAAAATCCTAGAATAAAAACGGGTTTAAGCGTTTTACAAACTGCTCAAAATTATATAGCGCCCCCCTTTGGCCATTTGGGGTAAGATTGGTTTCAGTGATATTTGAACTAACCCTCTACACTATTTTGTCATGAAAATGTGACTTTGCTTGTATGTTTTAGAGGCAGAAGAATAATTTGCATAAAAATGCAATATTGTTTGAATTATTTAAAATAGCATGTTTCAATGTTAAAGAAATCCGATCTGACAGATCTTTAGATATCGGTCCAAAGTTCACGTAAAAAAAGTTTTGTGCACGTGACGCGAAAATTCCAGAATAAAAGCGGGTTTACGCGTTTTACAAACTGCTCAAAGTGGCGGAAAATTGAAGGGCGGAGCTTACTTAACAACGACACAGATGTCTTCCGCTCGAGTCAAAGCACGCGTGTAACAAGTTGCATGTCTTCAAACGAAACGAGTCATGACTTATGCCCGTTTGAAGTTTGAATTTTCAAACGCTTCGTATAGCGCCCCCCTTTGGCCGATTGGAATAAAATTGGTTTCAGTGATACTTTGACTAACCCTCCACATCTTTGCCAAATGCCATGAACGTTTAACTTTGCATGTATGTTTTAGAGGCAGAAGAATAATTTGCATAAAACCGCAATATTGATAGAATTATTAAAAAATTATATTTCACTTTAAAAGAAATCCGCCGAGATAAATCTGACCGTATTGGTCCAAAGTTCATGTAAAAAAAGTTTTGTGCGCGTAACGAAAAAAACCCAGGAGGAGATAGATTTTTACTGTTTTTCATATTATTCTGAATTGTGGGAGACCTAAAGGTCAGAGGTCAAAAGTTAGAGGGTAAAAGTTGTTCGGCATGAGGAGACGCATAAGTGTATACAGGTTTCATGGCTGTACCTCAAACACAGCATGAGCTATACCTGTTCAAAGATCGCACTTTCGAAGGCTTCCTACAGCGCCACCATTTGGCCGATTGCTATATAAAATAATAGCACACTTCGCCACTGTAAACTGAACACATTGATGTTTTTATTTTCATTTTCTCACTAAGTATGTAGGAGTAGAAAGGAACCGAAGTTTTTTGATACTTGATATGACTGACTGCCTGCCTGATAGATAAACTAGAAAAATATTGTTCCTTCGAAACAATTGTGGGCTCGCTTCAAGCCAGAAAACAATGGCTATAAAAGCACAAAATGTCAAGGGTCAGGGTACTAAAGTATCGTTAGATTTTCAATAGGAATTCAATTTTAAAAAATCATTTTTCTCTCAATTTTCTAATTTTCTAGCTCCCCATAAAATCAAATATTGGTTCATTTTTCCAATTTTCTAGCTTGCAAAAAAATCAGGAAAATGCTTCAATTTTTTAAATGTGTGATTCATATTTGTCATTATTTGATTTGGAACCGACAAAGGAAAAACATCTTTAAAAAAGGTATTTTTTATTTTTTTACCACATTACGAATATCAAAAAATGGACCAATTTTTCAAATTTTCTAGCTTGCAAAAAAATCAGGAAAATGCTTCAATTTTTTAAATGTGTGATTCGTCTTTGTCATTATTTGATTTGGAACCGACAAAGGAAAAACATCTTGAAAAAGGTATTTCTTAATTTCTTACCCCATTACAACAATCAAAAAATGGGCCCATTTTTCCAATTTTCTAGCCCACAAAAAAGTCAGGAAAATGCTTAAAATTTGCTCAATTTTTTGAATGTGTGATTCATATTTTGGCATTATTTCATTTGGAACCGACAAACAAAAAATAGGCCCATTATTCAATTTTCAAGTCCAGGAAAGAAATCGTCATCATGAATGTCACGTGACCACGTGTCAAGTCACATGGTACACAACTTCAAAATAAAAGCTGTAGGCTAGTCTAACATCCAACAAGTAATAGGATCAACATGCAGGCAGGCAGGGGGTCCATGAGGGGTTTACAAGGGGGTCCATGGCTGGTTCCCAAAGTGTGGTTTGGGGACCCCCAGGGTTTCTATGGCTGGTTCACAACAGCCTGGTACACGTACAGCCATGGCTGGTTCCCAAAGTGTGGTTCGGGGACCTCTGGAGGTCCATGACGGATTTCCAAGGGGGTCCATGGCTGGTTCTCAAAGTGTGGTTCGGGGACCTCTGGGGGTCCCTGAGGGGTTTCCAAGGGGGTCCATGGCTGGTTAGCAATAAGTGTGTTTAATTGCGACCGTAGTAGGTCGCAGTTACTTTTACACTCTCTACTATCCAAACCTCCACCAGCCGTCAGCCTGTCCTTCCCTCCGTCACGTCACTCGTCACACGTCACACTTTCCCCCTACTCATATCTCCGCCACCGTTGCCCCGATCCATGCCAAAATTTCCATACAAACTCCTTGCCTGCCAAACTACAACCTCGAAGGACCCCCGGAGCTCCAGGGACCCCCAGGTCCCTGGGGGACCCCCAGGTGTAAAAAATGACCAAATGTGCAAAAAAGACCACCCCAACGGGGCTGCTCACGGGGAATTCCCGGGGACCACCGACTCCTGGTGCTCCAGAACGGATGCAAAAGTGGTGGCGCCCCCAGTGGAGGACCCCCTCCACTGCAGCTCACATAAAATGCCTTAACTCGGGCTAGGAGCGACCGGGAGAGCCGGGGCCGGTACCTATTCGTCCGCCTCGGCAGCGCGGAGACCCCACCTCTCATTTCTCATATGGCCCTCTTCTAGCGCCACCATGAGGCCGATTCTGCAAAACACATTTTTGGACACTGCTCCTAAAATTTTTGCCCTAAAATCACAAAAATCGGTACACAGTATGTCTATACTCATGTCATCAACTTGGATCTGTCCCATATAGCGCCACCTTCAGGCCGATTTTTTAAAACACATTTTTGGACACTGCTCCTACAATCTTTGCCCTAAAATCACGCAAATCGCTACACAGTATGTCTACACTCATCTCATCAACATGAATCTGTCCCATATAGCGCCACCTTCAGGCCGATTTTTTAAAACACATTTTTGGACACTGCTCCTACAGATTTTGCCCTAAAATCACGCAAATCGCTACACAGAGACACTGCTCCTACATATTTTGCCCTAAAATCACGCAAATCGGTACACAGTATATCTACACTCATCTCATCAACATGGATCTGTCCCATTTAGCGCCACCTTCAGGCCGATTTTTTTAAACACATTTTTGGACACTGCTCCTACAGATTTTGCCCTAAAATCACACAAATCGCACAGTATCTCTACAGTCATGTAATCAAAACGCATCTGTCCCATCCAGCGCCACCATCAGGACGATTTTGGTAAAACAAACTTTTGGCCTTTTTGTGGAGATAAGCGACCAACGGTCGCTTATCTCCCGATTAGGGAGTCTTACTGGTAGTGTAATAGGTGAAATAGTGTAATAGTGCATTCTTATCAAAACCTCCACCAGCTGTCAGTCTGTCAGTCAGTCTGTCAGTCAGACTTTCAGTCACACTTTTGCCCTTCTCATAGTGGTTTTGGCTGCCAAACCACTACCCCATTTCTCCCTCTTCTAGCGCCACCATGAGGCCGCTTCTTGCAAAACACATAATTTTTTGGACACTGCTCCTACAAATTCTGCCCTAAAATCACGTAAAGCGGTACACATTATGTCTACACTCATGTCATCAGCATGGATCTGTCCGAGATAGCGCCACCATCAGGGCATCCTAAAATCACGCTTTGCGTGATTTTACGGCAAAATCTGTAAAAGCAGAGTCCAAAAATGTGTTTGAAAAATCGCCCTGATGGTGGCGCTATCTTGGACAGTGTAGACATACTGTGTACCGCTTTGCGTGATTTTAGGGCAAAATTTGTAGGAGCAGTGTCCAAAAATGTGTTTTGCAAGAATCGGCCTCATGGTGGCGCTAGAAGAGGGAGAAATGGGGGTAGTGGTTTGGCAGCCAAAATCACTATGAGAAGGGAAAAAGTGTGACTGAAAGTCTGACTGACAGACTGACTGACAGACTGACAGCTGGTGGAGGTTTTGATAGTAACTGCGACCTGACGGTCGCAATTACACTATTATATTATTACACTTATTACAATATTACACTATTACCCTTATTGCACTATTACACTACCAGTAAGACTCCCTAATAGGGTGATTTTAGGGCAGTGTCCAAAAATGTGTTTTCAAAAATCGGCCTGAAGGTGGCGCTATATGGGACAGATCCATGTTGATGACATGAGTGTAGACATACTGTGTACCGATTTGCGTGATTTTAGGACAAAAAATTTAGGAGCTGTGTCCAAAAATTTGTTTTGCAAGAATCGGCCTCATGGTGGCGCTAGAAGAGGGTCATGTGTGAATTGATGGGTGGAGGTTGTGGTTTGGCAGGCAAGGAGTATGTGTGCAAAATTTGGCATGGATCTGGGCAACGGTTGCGGAGATATGAGCAGGGCAAAAGTGTGACGTGTGACAGACAGACAGACAGACAGACTGACTGACTGACGGACGGACGGACGGACGGACGGACGGACGGACGGACTCACAGCTGGTCGAGGTTTTGATAGTAACTGCGACCTAACGGTCGCAATAACATTTATGCTATTTCAATATTACAAGTAATGCACTATTACACTATTTCACCTATTACACTACCAGTAAGACTCCCTAATCGGGAGATAAGCGACCGTAGGTCACATGTATACACAAAGAGGGCTGTAACTGCCATTGGTTCCTAGTTGTGTGGGCAATGTGTAGACATACTGTGTACCGATGTGCGTGATTTTAGGGCAAAATCTGTAGGAGCAGTGTCCAAAAATGTGTTTTGCAAGAATCGGCCTCATGGTGGCGCTAGAAGAGGGCCATGTGAGAAATGAGGGGTGGGGTCTCCGCGTTGCCTTGGCGGACGAATAGGTACCGGCCCCGGCTCTCCCGGACGCTCCTAGCCCGAGTTACGGCATTTTATGTGAGCTGCAGTGGAGGGGGTCCTCCACTGGGGGCGCCACCACTTTGGCATCCGTTCTGGAGCAGCAGGAGTCGGTGGTCCCCGGGAATTCCCCATGAGCAGCCCCGTTGGGGTGGTCATTTGGTCATTTTTGCATATTTGGTCATTTTTTACATCTGGGGGTCCCCCAGGGACCTGGGGGTCCCTGGAGGTCCGGGGGTCCTTGGAGGTTGTAGTTTGGCAGGCAAGGAGCGTGTGTGCAAAATTTGGCATGGATCGGGCCAACGGTTGCGGAGATATGAGCAGGGCAATAGTGTGACGTGTGAGGTGTGACAGACAGAGGGACAGACAGACAGACAGACGGACAGTTTGTGCAGGCTGTGATAGTAAGTAGCGACCTACGGTCGCAATTACACTTATTGCTAACCAGCCATGGACCCCTTTGGAAACTCCTCAGGGACCCCCAGAGGTCCCCGAACCACATTTATTGCTAACCAGCCATGGACCCCCTTGGAAATCCGTCATGGACCTCAAGAGGTCCCCGAACCACACTTTGGGAACCAGCCATGGCTGTACGTGTACCAGGCTGTTGTGAACCAGCCATAGAAACCCTGGGGGTCCGCAAACCACACTTTGGGAACCAGCCATGGACCCCCTTGTAAACCCCTCATGGACCCCCTGCCTGCCTGCATGTTGATCCTATTACTTGGATGTTAGACTAGCCTACAGCTTTTATTTTGAAGTTGTGTACCATGTGACTTGACACGTGGTCACGTGACATTCATGATGACGATTTCTTTCCTGGACTTGAAAATTGAATAATGGGCCTATTTTTTGTTTGTCGGTTCCAAATGAAATAATGCCAAAATATGAATCACACATTCAAAAAATTGAGCAAATTTTAAGCATTTTCCTGATTTTTTTGTGGGCTAGAAAATTGGAAAAATGGGCCCATTTTTTGATTGTTGTAATGGGGTAAGAAATTAAGAAATACCTTTTTCAAGATGTTTTTCCTTTGTCGGTTCCAAATCAAATAATGACAAAGACGAATCACACATTTAAAAAATGTAAGCATTTTCCTGATTTTTTTGCAAGCTAGAAAATTGGAAAAATTGGTCCATTTTTTGATATTCGTAATGTGGTAAAAAAAATGAAAAATACCTTTTTTAAAGATGTTTTTCCTTTGTCGGTTCCAAATCAAATAATGACAAATATGAATCACACATTTAAAAAATTGAAGCATTTTCCTGATTTTTTTGCAAGCTAGAAAATTGGAAAAATGGACCAATATTTGATTTTATGGGGAGCTAGAAAATTAGAAAATTGAGAGAAAAATGATTTTTTATAATTGAATTCCTATTGAAAATCTAACGATACTTTAGTACCCTGACCAGATCGCAGGCAGTGCTCTCTTTGACGTTACTGACGTCAAAGATTGGTCCATTTTGTTCCAAAAATGTGTTGTGCAAAAGTTGACCCGCTGGTGGCGCTATAACAGGCCAATGTGAGAAGGTTGGTATCTGTTCCTTGACCTATTGGGAATGTGCTTGCAAGATTTCACGCACATCCCAGGCTGTGTTCATGATTTGAGGTGTTTTTGGCTTTGGACACTTTATCGCTGCTTGCAGCTATATTTATTATTATTATTTTATAATTTTTTTGTGTGCACTTCATAGGCATGTTAGATAAAGGTCCTTAGATTGTGTGTAGAATGTTTCATGCAAATTGCAAAAAAAATCCTAGAATAAAAACGGGTTTAAGCGTTTTACAAACTGCTCAAAATTATATAGCGCCCCCCTTTGGCCATTTGGGGTAAGATTGGTTTCAGTGATATTTGAACTAACCCTTTACACTATTTTGTCATGAAAATGTGACTTTGCATGTATGTTTTAGAGGCAGAAGAATAATTTGCATAAAAATGCAATATTGTTTGAATTATTTAAAAAAGCATGTTTCAATGTTAAAGAAATCCGATCTGACAGATCTTTAGATATCGGTCCAAAGTTCACGTAAAAAAAGTTTTGTGCACGTGACGCGAAAATTCCAGAATAAGAGCGGGTTTACGCGTTTTACAAACTGCTCAAAATGGCGGAAAATCAAAGGGCGGAGCTTACTTAACAACGACACAGATGTCTTCCGCTTGAGTCAAAGCACGCGTGTAACAAGTTGCATGTCTTCAAACGAAACGAGTCATGACTTATGCCTGTTTGAAGTTTGAATTTTCAGACGCTTCGTATAGCGCCCCCCTTTGGCCGATTGGAATAAAATTGGTTTCAGTGATACTTTGACTAACCCTCCACATCTTTGCCAAATGCCATGAACGTGTAACTTTGCATGTATGATTTAGAGGCCGAAGAATAATTTGCATAAAACCGCAATAGTGATTAAATTATTAAAAAATTATATTTCACTTTAAAAGAAATCCGCCGAGATTAGTTTGACCGTATTGGTCCAAAGTTCATGTGAAAAAAGTTTTGTGCGCGTATCGAAAAAAACCCAGGAGGAGATAGATTTTTACTGTTTTTCATATAATTCCGAATTGTGGGAGACCTAAAGGTCAGAGGTCAAAAGTCAGAGGGTAAAAGTTGTTCGGCATGAGGAGACGCATACATGTATACAGGTTTCATGACTGTAACTCAAACACAGCATGAGCTATACCTGTTCAAAGTTCGCACTTTCGAAGGCTTCCTACAGCGCCACCATTTGGCCGATTGCTATAGAAAATAATAGCACACTTCGCCACTGTAAACTGAACACATTGATGTTTTTATTTTCATTTTCTCACTAAGTATGTAGGAGTAGAAAGGAACCGAAGTTCCCGTCTACTGATTGCCTGCCTGATAGATAAATAAACTAGAAAAATATTGTTCCTTCGAAACAATTGTGGGCTCGCTTCAAGCCAGAAAACAATGGCTATAAAAGCACAAAATGTCAAGATCGCAGGCAGTGCTCTCTTTGACGTTACTGACGTCAAAGATTGGTCCATTTTGTTCCAAAAATGTGTTGTGCAAAAGTTGACCCGCTGGTGGCGCTATAACAGGCCAATGTGAGAAGGTTGGTATCTGTTCCTTGACCTATTGGGAATGTGCTTGCAAGATTTCACGCACATCCCAGGCTGTGTTCATGATTTGAGGTGTTTTTGGCTTTGGACACTTTATCGCTGCTTGCAGCTATATTTATTATTATTATTTTATAATTTTTTTGTGTGCACTTCATAGGCATGTTAGATAAAGGTCCTTAGATTGCGTGTAGAATGTTTCATGCAAATTGCAAAAAAAATCCTAGAATAAAAACGGGTTTAAGCGTTTTACAAACTGCTCAAAATTATATAGCGCCCCCCTTTGGCCATTTGGGGTAAGATTGGTTTCAGTGATATTTGAACTAACCCTCTACACTATTTTGTCATGAAAATGTGACTTTGCTTGTATGTTTTAGAGGCAGAAGAATAATTTGCATAAAAATGCAATATTGTTTGAATTATTTAAAAAAGCATGTTTCAATGTTAAAGAAATCCGATCTGACAGATCTTTAGATTTCGGTCCAAAGTTCACGTAAAAAAAGTTTTGTGCACGTGACGCGAAAATTCCAGAATAAAAGCGGGTTTACGCGTTTTACAAACTGCTCAAAGTGGCGGAAAATCGAAGGGCGGAGCTTACTTAACAACGACACAGATGTCTTCCGCTTGAGTCAAAGCACGCGTGTAACAAGTTGCATGTCTTCAAACGAAACGAGTCATGACTTATGCCCGTTTGAAGTTTGAATTTTCAGACGCTTCGTATAGCGCCCCCCTTTGGCCGATTGGAATAAAATTGGTTTCAGTGATACCTTGACTAACCCTCTACATCTTTGCCAAATGCCATGAACGTGTAACTTTGCATGTATGATTTAGAGGCCGAAGAATAATTTGCATAAAACTGCAATATTTATTGAATTATTAAAAGATTATATTTCACTTTAAAAGAAATCCGCCGAGATTAGTTTGACCGTATTGGTCCAAAGTTCATGTGAAAAAAGTTTTGTGCGCGTATCGAAAAAAACCCAGGAGGAGATAGATTTTTACTGTTTTTCATATAATTCCGAATTGTGGGAGATCTAAAGGTCAGAGGTCAAAAGTCAGAGGCTAAAAGTTGTTCGGCATGAGGAGACGCATACGTGTATACAGGTTTCATGCCTGTACCTCAAACACAGCATGAGCTATACCTGTTCAAAGTTCGCACTTTCGAAGGCTTCCTACAGCGCCACCATTTGGCCGATTGCTGTAAAAAGTAATAGCACACTTCGCCACTGTAAACTGAACACATTGATGTTTTTATTTTCATTTTCTCACTAAGTATGTAGGAGTAGAAAGGAACCGAAGTTTTTTGATACTTGATATGACTGCCTGCCTGATAGATAAATAATGACAATATCTAAAGTGTGCTCGCCAGGTACTGGCGAGCCCACAACTAGAAAATATTGTTCCTTCGAAACAATTGTGGGCTCGCTTCAAGCCAGAAAACAATGGCTATAAAAGTACACAATGTCAAGATCGCAGGCAGTGCTCTCTTTGACGTTACTGACGTCAAAGATTGGTCCATTTTGTTCCAAAAATGTGTTGTGCAAAAGTTAACCTGCTGGTGGCGCTATAACAGGCCAATGTGAGAAGGGTGGTATCTGTTCCTTGACCTATTAGTAGAGGAGCCTATGAACTTTTGTAATTTTGGAATGATAATTGTTGAAGACATGTATATCTTCATTCTTGGGGTTCTCACAATGCCAAAAAAACATGTCTTCAATTTTTCTTTTTGGGTTTAGCATGTGTAATTAGCATAATTAGCCAATTAATTGCCAAAAACGGTAAATGGCAATAACTTTGCTTCTGGGTAACTTATAAAGGTGATCTAAGAGTCTAAGTCCATGTTTGTGAGGTCCAGAAACTCATCTGTTACCATTGTGAAGTCATACAACCTTTCCTAATTAGCATAATTAGCATACATTACGCAACAACGAGGTGAAAAGAAGCAAATTGCTGCATTTCTTTGTTTAAGTCAACTGTGAAAGCTTCTCACAGACTCTAAGATGTATGTTTACAAGTCCAGAAATTATTATTATCCTATACATGAATCATGCAACCTTTTGTCTGTGTAATAATTATGTAATAATCACACCGAAACCAGAAATAGCTATATTTCTTTATATATCCCTCATATAAAATAAAGAACAATATGAGAAATGGTCACAGAATTATCAGATCGTTTATACTAATATGTACAGAAAGTTCTGTAAACACATTTAAATAGAAGGGTCTCCATCTTCGTCGTCGTCATCGTCAATCCCCAACAGTTGTGCCTTGCTTACATTACAACACACCTCTTCATCTGCCCCACACATGCACATCTCAGAGCAGTTCAAATTTTGAGATCGACAAGAACAATGTGACATGCACTGGGATTTCTTGCAGCCACATTTGATCAGTTGAGTAATGGTGGCTGGAGCTGGGGGATCCCGTGTTGTGACTGGCACCAGATGATCTCCCTCAGCCTCCCATCCATATTCAGTTGCTGGTGGCATCTGTGGGTTAGGTACGTGGTCCTGATACCATACCATTGCCTGGTAATGGGCACGGGCAATGGCTTGATGTAATGCTCCTTGTGTAGGTGGCAGCTTCTCTGCTTCTAATTGTTTCTTTGTGAATAACCTCCACCTGAGTTCACCAACATCCACAAGATTTGTACCGGGCTCGTACAGCTGGCAAACAAATGCTTCAATCTTTTTTTCTGTGTCAGAACTGAGCTTTTTTGAAGTACCTAGAGTAGCAAATGCAGATACCACCTCCACAGGACACCGGTTTAGGGCTTGCCAACAGGTTAACTTTCCCTTTCCAGCAAAATGGCCTGTCTGGTCAGCTCCAGTGAAGGCATGGAACCCTGGTAAGGCTGAAGTCCTCGTTTCACCCAGTGCCTGCACTACTGGCTCCAGTGAGATGATACGTTTTTTGTTTCCCACACCGGTGATGAAATAGGTGTCCTTGCACAGCTGATTGTACCGTCGGATTGCAAGAACAAAGACATCAGTGTCCGGGGACTCAATGTAGAGCTGTGTTGCCCCTCTTCGGACAGCATCCAGGCTGTGCAGGATTATCCTTGTGTCAGCCTCTTCCTGTGAGCTGTGGAGATGTTTTACATCGATATAGTTTGAGTGGACATCTTGCCTTGACGTGATTATGAAAACGTTGGGTTTCCCCTGGAAGTGTTGGAGGGCTTTCTTAGCAAGATAGACAGTCAGCTCATCTTTCGTGTGGATACCTGACAAGAACTGTTTTTCAGACACCTTCCCTATCGGTGTGTTGTCTTCCACATGATAAGTGGTAGGGGGCTTGCCACCCTGGCGTCGCATACGCGTGGCCTCCTTCAGTGAAGATGCAATATCATAGCGGTCAAATACTACATGGGTCTCACTATGTTCTTTGGTCTTCCTGTCCAGTATGGCTATGAAGTGGTCAGCCCACTGGGAACATGTCTTGATCCATGATGGCTTTCCCATTGCCTGTACCAATGCCATTCCATCTATGACAGTTACACTCTTAGCTGGCAGGGGACAACTGTCAGTGGCAGCACTCTGTGGTTGCTGATCAACACCAACGTCACCAGTCCTCTTCTCATTCTGCAGCTCCTCGAGAATGGTCATGAGCTTGCTCTTGTCTGTGCAGGGCCGAAGCTCACCAGTCACTGTGAAGAGAGCACGTGGTTTGGCAGTGAACTCGTGCTGGCCAATGGCTTCTTTGAGGTTGATCTCTGAACGTGATCGAGCAACAATCCGCATTCGAGCAAACAATTCCACCACCTGGTCAGCGAGCTTGTGTTTCACAACTTTTCCTGCACTCTTCCACATCTTCAGTTGAACCTTTTTCATTCTGGCCCAGACACTGACTTCATTTTTGTTAATGCGCGCTTTCACAAAAGCAACATAGTTCTGCTGGCCAATTTCGTCTTGGCTGCATACATCTTTCTCCACGTGGGGTGGCATCACAACTTTTGTGATGATATTGGGTAGGTCTTTGCCATCATATGTTAGAGGATTCAAAGATGACTTGATCACATGCTTCAATCGAAGTACATTCTTTTCCTGCCTTGTCCAGACAGCAATGGACAAGTCATGGTGCTCCATTTGTGTAGCTGTTTGTGTGCCAGCCATCTGGCATGCTTCTTCAGCAAGTCTACTCAGCTCTGGTGCTGTCAAGAAGAACCTTTCCCTAGCACTAGCATTCTGAGTAATGCCCACAAGGCCTCCAGTGACCTTCATGATGCGATTGATGTGCTCAAGGGCATGATCCACCCCAATGGCGCAGAATGGTATCTGATTTTTATTGACAGTGAACTGCCCATCCATAAATTCTTGGTATATCTCTGGGTCTGTGGTCTGCAGGGCCTTCATTTCTGCTAGGTAGACTGGAACCAACCGGGCATACTTCTGCTTGTCATGAGCAAAGAAGTATTTGCATAGCTCATCGAGGGAAGAAAGATGAAGTTCCCAAAGGCCATCACAGGTAGCACGCATGAAAGTGTATATCAGTAACACCATCTTCATGTAGCGCCGCACAAACTTGAAGAGGGGATTGTTCGCTTCTTTTTTCTTGTCAAACTCTGACATGGCCTCCAGGACTTGGTTGGACTCTAGGGTAGCTAGCATGGCCTGCTGCTCCTTTAACACCTCTTGATGGATGTGTTCAATACAGCTTTTGTCAACCAGCTGTGCCGACTCTGCACATGGACCCTTCAGCTTCGGATACTCTCTGAATAATTCTTCCACATAAAGGTCAAACAGGGCTTGAACTGTTGTCATGTGTGCTTCTAGGGCCCTCTTCATGTGCTTCGCTTCTAGGATCTGTCTCGTTGTAGTGGGGCCATATATATCAGCCTCATTCCAGGCTTCATCAAGCCCACTGAAATCAGAGCTTGGTTCCTCAGTATGGTGATGGAGGTTTTACTCTGACTTTCATGTGTGAACACACTGGCACACTGGCACACACTGGAAAAAAATATTCCACACTGTCAACTTGCTAAAAAGGGAATACTTATATTATGTAATATAATAACATTATCATCAACGTTTCAGTCTATGCCACCTTCATTAGAACTAAAAAATGGGAACACATGCACATACCCAAACAGAAAATGATTTCCTACTAAAAGAAAAAAGTAGCTTACCTGTATTTAGATGAAAAGTGGCCTGTATTGCAGTTGTTCAACAGTGAAAAATATTTCCTTTATCCACTCTGTAATTCAGATCAATTGTTCATTTCTACAATTTTACTACAGTTTAAAGCAGACCAGAAACACCTTATCCTTGGTTAGTAATTGATGATGTGTCCAAGCAGCATCATTCAGGTGTTTTCAATATGATTACCGTAGCTTTATCAGCAGTGATCCCTCACAGCTGAAGCACAGTTGCTTGACTAATTATGACAAGAATTAATCTATGGATATACTGACAGAAAAAGAAACAGGTAATTTCCTACTTTCAGACTAATTAATAAATCATGTATGCAGATTATACTAATGACAAAAGGTTGCATGATTTACTTACATCAGGATAGGAATTTCTGGACATGTAAACATACTCAATTAGTCAATAAGAGTCTCAGATTATCTCTCCAAAGTCAGCTAATGTGAAAAATGAAGCGAATTCCTGATTTTCAACTAGTTTTTGCATACTTTAAGCTGATTATGCTAATTATTAAAGGTTGTATGACTTCACAATGGTAACATATGAATTTATGGACCTCACAAACATGGACTTAGACTCTTAGATCACCTTTATAAGTTACCTAGAAGCAAAGTTATTGCCATTTCCCGTTTTTGGCAATTAATTGGCTAATTATGCTAATTACACATGCTAAACCCAAAAAGAAAAATTGAAGACATGTTTTTTTGGCATTGTGAGAACCCCAAGAATGAAGATATACATGTCTTCAACAATTATCATTCCAAAATTACAACCAGCAGAATCACTTCATTGGCTCCCCCACTATATTGGGAATGTGCTTGCAAGATGATTTAGAGGCAGAAGAATAATTTGCATAAAACTGCAATATTCATTGAATTATTAAAAAAGCATGTTTACATTTTAAAGAAATCCGATCTGACAGATCTTTAGATATCGGTCCAAAGTTCACGTAAAAAAAGTTTTGTGCACGTGGAGCGAAAATTCCAGAATAAAAGCGGGTTTACGCGTTTTACAAACTGCTCAAAATGGCGGAAAATCGAAGGGCGGCGCTTACTTAACAATGACACAGATGTCTTCCGCTCGAGTCAAAGCACGCGTGTAAGCAAGTTGCATGACTTCAAACGAAACGAGTCATGACTTATGCCCGTTTGAAGTTTGAAATTTCAAACGCTTCGTATAGCGCCCCCCTTTGGCCGATTGGAATAAAATTGGTTTCAGTGATACTTTGACTAACCCTCTACATCTTTGCCAAATGCCATGAACGTGTAACTTTGCATGTATGATTTAGAGGCCGAAGAATAATTTGCATAAAACCGCAATATACATTGAATTATTAAAAAATTATATTTCACTTTAAAAGAAATCCGCCGAGATAAATCTGACCGTATTGGTCCAAAGTTCATGTAAAAAAAAGTTTCGTGCGCGTAACGAAAAAAACCCAGGAGGAGATAGATTTTTACTGTTTTTCATATAATTCCAAATTGTGGGAGACCTAAAGGTCAGAGGTCAAAAGTTAGAGGGTAAAAGTTGTTCGGCATGAGGAGACGCATAAGTGTATACAGGTTTCATGGCTGTATGTATAACACAGCATGAGCTATACCTGTTCAAAGATCGCACTTTCGAAGGCTTCCTACAGCGCCACCATTTGGCCGATTGCTATAGAAAATAATAGCACACTTCGCCACTGTAAACTGAACACATTGATGTTTTTATTTTCATTTTCTCACTAAGTATGTAGGAGTAGAACGGAACCGAAGTTCCCGTCTACAGTATGCATGATAGATAAACTAGAAAAATATTGTTCCTTCGAAACAATTGTGGGCTCGCTTCAAGCCAGAAAACAATGGCTATAAAAGCACAAAACGTCAAGATCGCAGGCAGTGCTCTCTTTGACGTTACTGACGTCAAAGATTGGTCCATTTTGTTCCAAAAATGTGTTGTGCAAAAGTTGACCCGCTGGTGGCGCTATAACAGGCCAATGTGAGAAGGTTGGTATCTGTTCCTTGACCTATTGGGAATGTGCTTGCAAGATTTCACGCACATCCCAGGCTGTGTTCATGATTTGAGGTGTTTTTGGCTTTGGCCACTTTATCGCTGCTTGCAGCTATATTTATTATTATTATTTTATATTTTTTTTGTGTGCACTTCATAGGCATGTTAGATAAAGGTCCTTAGATTGCGTGTAGAATGTTTCATGCAAATTGCAAAACAAATCCTAGAATAAAAACGGGTTTAAGCGTTTTACAAACTGCTCAAAATTATATAGCGCCCCCCTTTGGCCATTTGGGGTAAGATTGGTTTCAGTGATATTTGAACTAACCCTCTACACTATTTTGTCATGAAAATGTGACTTTGCATGTATGTTTTAGAGGCAGAAGAATAATTTGCATAAAAATGCAATATTGTTTGAATTATTTAAAAAAGCATGTTTCAATGTTAAAGAAATCCGATCTGAAAGATCTTTAGATATCGGTCCAAAGTTCACGTAAAAAAAGTTTTGTGCACGTGACGCGAAAATTCCAGAATAAAAGCGGGTTTACGCGTTTTACAAACTGCTCAAAATGGCGGAAAATCTAAGGGCGGAGCTTACTCAACAAAGACACAGATGTCTTCCGCTTGAGTCAAAGCACACGTGTAAGCAAGTTGCATGTCTTCAAACGAAACGAGGCATGACTTATGCCCGTTTAAAGTTTGAATTTTCAAACGCTTCGTATAGCGCCCCCCTTTGGCCGATTGGAATAAAATTGGTTTCAGTGATACTTTGACTAACCCTCTACATCTTTGCCAAATGCCATGAACGTGTAACTTTGCATGTATGATTTAGAGGCCGAAGAATAATTTGCATAAAACCGCAATATTGATGGAATTATTAAAAAAATATATTTCACTTTAAAAGAAATCCGACCAGACTAGTTTGACCGTATTGGTCCAAAGTTCATGTGAAAAAAGTTTTGTGCGCGTAACGCAAAAATCCCAGGAGGAGATAGATTTTTACTGTTTTTTATATAATTCAAAATTCTGGGGGATCTAAAGGTCAGAGGTCAAAAGTCAGAGCGTAAAAGTTGTTCGGCATGAGGAGACGCATACATGTATACAGGTTTCATGACTGTACGTATAACAGAGCATGAGCTCTATCTGTTCAAAGTTCGCACTTTCGAAGGCTTCCTACAACGCCACCATTTGGCCGATTGCTGTAAAAAATAATAGCACACTTCGCCACTGTAAGCTGAACACATTGATGTTTTTATTTTCATTTTCTGTCTAAGTATGTAGGAGTAGAAAGGAACCGAAGTTTTGAGGAGAACTTGATATGACGGTTAGATATTGTCACTAGAAAAATATTGTTCCTTCGAAACAATTGTGGGCTCGCTTCAAGCCAGAAAACAATGGCTATAAAAGCACAAAATGTCAAGATCGCAGGCAGTGCTCTCTTTGACGTTACTGACGTCAAAGATTGGTCCATTTTGTTCCAAAAATGTGTTGAGCAAAAGTTGACCCGCTGGTGGCGCTATAACAGGCCAATGTGAGAAGGTTGGTATCTGTTCCTTGACCTATTGGGAATGTGCTTGCAAGATTTCACGCACATCCCAGGCTGTGTTCATGATTTGAGGTGTTTTTGGCTTTGGACACTTTATCGCTGCTTGCAGCTATATTTATTATTATTATTTTATCATTTTTTTGTGTGCACTTCATAGGCATGTTAGATAAAGGTCCTTAGATTGCGTGTAGAATGTTTCATGCAAATTGCAAAAAAAATCCTAGAATAAAAACGGGTTTAAGCGTTTTACAAACTGCTCAAAATTATATAGCGCCCCCCTTTGGCCATTTGGGGTAAGATTGGTTTCAGTGATATTTGAACTAACCCTCTACACTATTTTGTCATGAAAATGTGACTTTGCTTGTATGTTTTAGAGGCAGAAGAATAATTTGCATAAAAATGGAATATTGTTTGAATTATTTAAAAAAGCATGTTTCAATGTTAAAGAAATCCGATCTGACAGATCTTTAGATATCGGTCCAAAGTTCACGTAAAAAAGGTTTTGTGCATGTGACGCGAAAATTCCAGAATAATAGCGGGTATACGCGTTTTACAAACTGCTCAAAATGGCGGAAAATCGAAGGGCGGAGCTTACTTAACAACGACACAGATGTCTTCCGCTTGAGTCAAAGCACGCGTGTAACAAGTTGCATGTCTTCAAACGAAACGAGTCATGACTTATGCCCGTTTGAAGTTTGGATTTTCAAACGCTTCGTATAGCGCCCCCCTTTGGCCGATTGGAATAAAATTGGTTTCAGTGATACTTTGACTAACCCTCCACATCTTTGCCAAATGCCATGAACGTGTAACTTTGCATGTATGATTTAGAGGCCGAAGAATAATTTGCATAAAACCGCAATATTGATTGAATTATAAAAAAATTATATTTCACTTTAAAAGAAATCCGCCGAGACTAGTTTGACCGTATTGGTCCAAAGTTCATGTGAAAAAAGTTTCGTGCGCGTTATGCAAAAATCCCAGGAGGAGATAGATTTTTACTGTTTTTCATATAATTCCAAATTGTGGGAGACCTAAAGGTCAGAGGTCAAAAGTTAGAGGGTAAAAGTTGTTCGGCATGAGGAGACGCATAAGTGTATACAGGTTTCATGGCTGTACGTATAACACAGCATGAGCTATACCTGTTCAAAGATCGCACTTTCGAAGGCTTCCTACAGCGCCACCATTTGGCCGATTGCTGTAAAAAATAATAGCACACTTCGCCACTGTAAGCTGAACACATTGATGTTTTTATTTTCATTTTCTCACTAAGTATGTAGGAGTAGAAAGGAACCGAAGTTTTGAGGAGAACTTGATATGACGGTTAGATATTGTCACTAGAAAAATATTGTTCCTTCGAAACAATTGTGGGCTCGCTTCAAGCCAGAAAACAATGGCTATTAAAGTACAAAATGTCAAGATCGCAGGCAGTGCTCTCTTTGACGTTACTGACGTCAAAGATTGGTCCATTTTGTTCCAAAAATGTGTTGTGCAAAAGTTGACCCGCTGGTGGCGCTATAACAGGCCAATGTAAGAAGGGTGGTATCTGTTCCTTGACCTATTGGGAATGTGCTTGCAAGATTTCACGCACATTGCAGGCTGTGTTCATGATTTGAGGTGTTTTTGGCTTTGGCCACTTTATCGCTGCTTAAAGCTATATTCATTATTATTATTTTTTTTGTGTGTGTGCACTTCATAGGCATATTAGATAAAGGTCCTTAGATTGTGTGTAGAATGTTTCATGCAAATTGCAAAAAAAAAAAAAATCCAAACGGGTTTAAGCGTTTCACAAACTGCTCAAAATGATATAGCGCCCCCCTTTGGCCAATTGGGGTAAGATTGGTTTTAGTGATATTTGGACTAACACTCTACATCTTTGCCAAATGCCATGAACATGTTACTTTGCATGTATGATTTAGAGGCAGAAGAATAATTTGCATAAAACTGCAATATTCATGGAATTTATTTAAAAAAGCATGTTTCAATTTTAAAGAAATCCGATCTGACAGATCTTTAGATATCGGTCCAAAGTTCACGTAAAAAAAGTTTTGTGCACGTGGAGCGAAAATTCCAGAATAAAAGCGGGTTTACGCGTTTTACAAAGTGCTCAAAATGGCGGAAAATCGAAGGGCGGAGCTTACTTAACAACGACACAGATGTCTTCTGCTCGAGTCAAAGCACGCGTGTAACAAGTTGCATGTCTTCAAACGAAACGAGTCATGACTTATGCCCGTTTGAAGTTTGAATTTTCAAACGCTTCGTATAGCGCCACCCTTTGGCCAATTGGAATAAGATTGGTTTCAGTGATATTTTGACTAACCCTCTACATCTTTGCCAAATGCCATGAACGCGTAACTTTGCATGTATGATTTAGAGGCAAAAGAATAATTTGCATAAAACCGCAATATTGATTGAATTATTAAAAAATTATATTTCACTTTAAAAGAAATCCGACCAGACAGTTTGACCGTATTGGTCCAAAGTTCATGTGAAAAAAGTTTTGTGCACTTGACGCGAAAATCCCAGGAGGAGATAGATTTTTACTGTTTTTCATATAATTCCGAATTGTGGGAGACCTAAAGGTCAGAGGTCAAAAGTTAGAGGGTAAAAGTTGTTCGGCATGAGGAGACGCATAAGTGTATACAGGTTTCATGGCTGTATTTATAACACAGCATGAGCTATACCTGTTCAAAGATCGCACTTTCGAAGGCTTCCTACAGCGCCACCATTTGGCCGATTGCTGTAAAAAGTAATAGCATACTTCGCCACAGTAAGCTGAACACATTGATGTTTTTATTTTCATTTTCTCACTAAGTATGTAGGAGTAGAAAGGAACCGAAGTTTTTTGATACTTGATATGCCTGCCTAGTATAGAAATAATGACAATATCTAAAGTGTGCTCGCCTTATAGGCGAGCCCACAACTAGAAAAATATTGTTCCTTCGAAACAATTGTGGGCTCGCTTCAAGCCAGAAAACAATGGCTATAAAAGTACAAAATGTCAAGATCGCAGGCAGTGCTCTCTTTGACGTTACTGGCGTCAACGATTGGTCCATTTTGTTCCAAAAATGTGTTGTGCAAAAGTTGACCCGCTGGTGGCGCTATAACAGGCCAATGTAAGAAGGGTGGTATCTGTTCCTTGACCTATTGGGAATGTGCTTGCAAGATTTCACGCACATTGCAGGCAGGTGTTCATGATTTGAGGTGTTTTTGGCTTTGGCCACTTTATCGCTGCTTGCAGCTATATTCATTATTATTATTTTTTTGTGTGTGTGCACTTCATAGGCATATTAGATAAAGGTCCTTAGATTGTGTGTAGAATGTTTCATGCAAATTGCAAAAAAAAAAAAATCCTAACGGGTTTAAGCGTTTCACAAACTGCTCAAAATGATATAGCGCCCCCCTTTGGCCAATTGGGGTAAGATTGGTTTTAGTGATATTTGGACTAACACTCTACATCTTTGCCAAATGCCATGAACATGTTACTTTGCATGTATGATTTAGAGGCAGAAGAATAATTTGCATAAAACTGCAATATTCATTGAATTTATTTAAAAAAGCATGTTTCAATTTTAAAGAAATCCGATCTGACAGATCTTTAGATATCGGTCCAAAGTTCACGTAAAAAAAGTTTTGTGCACGTGGAGCGAAAATTCCAGAATACAAGCGGGTTTACGCGTTTTACAAACTGCTCAATATGGCGGAAAATCGAAGGGCGGAGCTTTCTTAACAACGACACAGATGTCTTCCGCTCGAGTCAAAGCACGCGTGTAACAAGTTGCATGTCTTCAAACAAAACGAGTCATGACTTATGCCCGTTTGAAGTTTGGATTTTCAAACGCTTCGTATAGCGCCCCCCTTTGGCCGATTGGAATAAAATTGGTTTCAGTGATACTTTGACTAACCCTCCACATCTTTGCCAAATGCCATGAACGTGTAACTTTGCATGTATGATTTAGAGGCCGAAGAATAATTTGCATAAAACCGCAATATTGATTGAATTATTAAAAAATTATATTTCACTTTAAAAGAAATCCGCCGAGACTAGTTTGACCGTATTGGTCCAAAGTTCATGTGAAAAAAGTTTCGTGCGCGTTATGCAAAAATCCCAGGAGGAGATAGATTTTTACTGTTTTTCATATAATTCCAAATTGTGGGAGACCTAAAGGTCAGAGGTCAAAAGTTAGAGGGTAAAAGTTGTTCGGCATGAGGAGACGCATAAGTGTATACAGGTTTCATGGCTGTACGTATAACACAGCATGAGCTATACCTGTTCAAAGATCGCACTTTCGAAGGCTTCCTACAGCGCCACCATTTGGCCGATTGCTGTAAAAAATAATAGCACACTTCGCCACTGTAAGCTGAACACATTGATGTTTTTATTTTCATTTTCTCACTAAGTATGTAGGAGTAGAAAGGAACCGAAGTTTTGAGGAGAACTTGATATGACGGTTAGATATTGTCACTAGAAAAATATTGTTCCTTCGAAACAATTGTGGGCTCGCTTCAAGCCAGAAAACAATGGCTATAAAAGCACAAAATGTCAAGATCGCAGGCATTGCTCTCTTTGACGTTACTGACGTCAAAGATTGGTCCATTTTGTTCCAAAAATGTGTTGTGCAAAAGTTGACCCGCTGGTGGCGCTATAACAGGCCAATGTGAGAAGGTTGGTATCTGTTCCTTGACCTATTGGGAATGTGCTTGCAAGATTTCACGCACATCCCAGGCTGTGTTCATGATTTGAGGTGTTTTTGGCTTTGGACACTTTATCGCTGCTTGCAGCTATATTTATTATTATTATTTTATAATTTTTTTGTGTGCACTTCATAGGCATGTTAGATAAAGGTCCTTAGATTGTGTGTAGAATGTTTCATGCAAATTGCAAAAAAAATCCTAGAATAAAAACGGGTTTAAGCGTTTTACAAACTGCTCAAAATTATATAGCGCCCCCCTTTGGCCATTTGGGGTAAGATTGGTTTCAGTGATATTTGAACTAACCCTCTACACTATTTTGTCATGAAAATGTGACTTTGCATGTATGTTTTAGAGGCAGAAGAATAATTTGCATAAAAATGCAATATTGTTTGAATTATTTAAAAAAGCATGTTTCAATGTTAAAGAAATCCGATCTGACAGATCTTTAGATATCGGTCCAAAGTTCACGTAAAAAAAGTTTTGTGCACGTGACGCGAAAATTCCAGAATAAAAGCGGGTTTACGCGTTTTACAAACTGCTCAAAATGGCGGAAAATCGAAGGGCGGAGCTTACTTAACAACGACACAGATGTCTTCCGCTTGAGTCAAAGCACGCGTGTAACAAGTTGCATGTCTTCAAATGAAACGAGTCATGACTTATGCCCGTTTGAAGTTTGAATTTTCAAACGCTTCGTATAGCGCCCCCCTTTGGCCGATTGGAATAAAATTGGTTTCAGTGATACTTTGACTAACCCTCCACATCTTTGCCAAATGCCATGAACGTGTAACTTTGCATGTATGATTTAGAGGCCGAAGAATAATTTGCATAAAACCGCAATATTGATTGAATTATTAAAAAATTATATTTCACTTTAAAAGAAATCCACCGAGATAAATCTGACCGTATTGGTCCAAAGTTCATGTGAAAAAAGTTTTGTGCGCGTAACAAAAAAAACCCAGGAGGAGATAGATTTTTACTGTTTTTCATATAATTCCGAATTGTGGGAGACCTAAAGGTCAGAGGTCAAAAGTTAGAGGGTAAAAGTTGTTCGGCATGAGGAGACGCATAAGTGTATACAGGTTTCATGGCTGTATGTATAACACAGCATGAGCTATACCTGTTCAAAGTTCGCACTTTCGAAGGCTTCCTACAGCGCCACCATTTGGCCGATTACTGTAAAAAGTAATAGCACACTTCGCCACTGTAAGCTGAACACATTGATGTTTTTATTTTCATTTTCTCACTAAGTATGTAGGAGTAGAAAGGAACCGAAGTTTTTTGATACTTGATATGCCTGCCTGATAGATAAATAAATAAATAAATAATGACAATATCTAAAGTGTGCTCGCCTTATAGGCGAGCCCACAACTAGAAAAATATTGTTCCTTCGAAACAATTGTGGGCTCGCTTCAAGCCAGAAAACAATGGCTATAAAAGTACAAAATGTCAAGATCGCAGGCAGTGCTCACTTTGACGTTACTGACGTCAAAGATTGGTCCATTTTGTTCCAAAAATGTGTTATGCAAAAGTTGACCCGCTGGTGGCGCTATAACAGGCCAATGTGAGAAGGGTGGTATCTGTTCCTTGACCTATTGGGAATGTGCTTGCAAGATTTCACGCACATCCCAGGCTGTGTTCATGATTTGAGGTGTTTTTGGCTTTGGACACTTTATTGCTGCTTGCAGCTATATTTATTATTATTATTTTATAATTTTTTTGTGTGCACTTCATAGGCATGTTAGATAAAGGTCCTTAGATTGCGTGTAGAATGTTTCATGCAAATTACAAAAAAAATCCTAGAATAAAAACGGGTTTAAGCGTTTTACAAACTGCTCAAAATTATATAGCGCCCCCCTTTGGCCATTTGGGGTAAGATTGGTTTCAGTGATATTTGAACTAACCCTCTACACTATTTTGTCATGAAAATGTGACTTTGCATGTATGTTTTAGAGGCAGAAGAATAATTTGCATAAAAATGCAATATTGTTTGAATTATTTAAAAAAGCATGTTTCAATGTTAAAGAAATCCGATCTGACAGATCTTTAGATATCGGTCCAAAGTTCACGTAAAAAAAGTTTTGTGCACGTGACACGAAAGTTCCAGAATAAAAGCGGGTTTACGCGTTTTACAAACTGCTCAAAATGGCGGAAAATTGAAGGGCGGAGCTTACTTAACAACGACACAGATGTCTTCCGCTTGAGTCAAAGCACGCGTGTAACAAGTTGCATGTCTTCAAACAAAACGAGTCATGACTTATGCCCGTTTGAAGTTTGAATTTTCAGACGCTTCGTATAGCGCCCCCCTTTGGCCGATTGGAATAAAATTGGTTTCAGTGATACTTTGACTAACCCTCCACATCTTTGCCAAATGCCATGAACGTGTAACTTTGCATGTATGATTTAAAGGCCGAAGAATAATTTGCATAAAACCGCAATATAAATTGAATTATTAAAAAATCATTATTTAACGTACAAACTTCTCACCACATAGCCTGTGTAGATATAGGTTCAAAGTTCATGTGAAAAAAGTTTTGTGCACTTGACGCGAAAATCCCAGGAGGAGATAGATTTTTACTGTTTTTCATATAATTCCGAATTGTGGGAGACCTAAAGGTCAGAGGTCAAAAGTTAGAGGGTAAAAGTTGTTCGGCATGAGGAGACGCATACGTGTATACAGGTTTCATGGCTGTACCTAAAACACAGCATGAGCTATACCTGTTCAAAGTTCGCACTTTCGAAGGCTTCCTACAGCGCCACCATTTGGCCGATTGCTATAAAAAATAATAGCACACTTCGCCACTGTAAACTGAACACATTGATGTTTTTATTTTCATTTTCTCACTAAGTATGTAGGAGTAGAAAGGAACCGAAGATCCCGTCTACTTACTAGATAAATAAATAAATAAATAATGACAATATCTAAAGTGTGCTCGCCAGGTACTGGCGAGCCCACAACTAGAAAAATATTGTTCCTTCGAAACAATTGTGGGCTCGCTTCAAGCCGGAAAACAATGGCTATAAAAGCACAAAATGTCAAGATCGCAGGCAGTGCTCTCTTTGACGTTACTGACGTCAAAGATTGGTCCATTTTGTTCCAAAAATGTGTTGTGCAAAAGTTGACCCGCTGGTGGCGCTATAACAGGCCAATGTGAGAAGGTTGGTATCTGTTCCTTGACCTATTGGGAATGTGCTTGCAAGATTTCACGCACATCCCAGGCTGTGTTCATGATTTGAGGTGTTTTTGGCTTTGGACACTTTATCGCTGCTTGCAGCTATATTTATTATTATTATTTTATAATTTTTTGTGTGCACTTCATAGGCATGTTAGATAAAGGTCCTTAGATTGCGTGTAGAATGTTTCATGCAAATTGCAAAAAAAATCCTAGAATAAAAACGGGTTTAAGCGTTTTACAAACTGCTCAAAATTATATAGCGCCCCCCTTTGGCCATTTGGGGTAAGATTGGTTTCAGTGATATTTGAACTAACCCTCTACACTATTTTGTCATGAAAATGTGACTTTGCTTGTATGTTTTAGAGGCAGAAGAATAATTTGCATAAAAATGCAATATTGTTTGAATTATTTAAAAAAGCATGTTTCAATGTTAAAGAAATCCGATCTGACAGATCTTTAGATATCGGTCCAAAGTTCATGTAAAAAAATGTTTTGTGCACGTGACGCGAAAATTCCAGAATAAAAGCGGGTTTACGCGTTTTACAAACTGCTCAAAGTGGCGGAAAATCGAAGGGCGGAGCTTACTTAACAACGACACAGATGTCTTCCGCTTGAGTCAAAGCACGCGTGTAACAAGTTGCATGTCTTCAAACGAAACGAGTCATGACTTATGCCCGTTTGAAGTTTGAATTTTCAAACGCTTCGTATAGCGCCCCCCTTTGGCCGATTGGAATAAAATTGGTTTCAGTGATACTTTGACTAACCCTCCACATCTTTGCCAAATGCCATGAACGTGTAACTTTGCATGCATGATTTAGAGGCAGAAGAATAATTTGCATAAAACCGCAATATTTATTGAATTATTAAAAAATGATATTTCACTTTAAAAGAAATCCGCCGAGATAAATCTGACCGTATTGGTCCAAAGTTCATGTGAAAAAAGTTTTGTGCGCGTATCGAAAAAAACCCAGGAGGAGATAGATTTTTACTGTTTTTCATATAATTCCGAATTGTGGGAGACCTAAAGGTCAGAGGTCAAAAGTTAGAGGGTAAAAGTTGTTCGGCATGAGGAGACGCATAAGTGTATACAGGTTTCATGGCTGTATGTATAACACAGCATGAGCTATACCTGTTCAAAGATCGCACTTTCGAAGGCTTCCTACAGCGCCACCATTTGGCCGATTGCTGTATAAAGTAATAGCACACGTCGCCACTGTAAGCTGAACACATTGATGTTTTTATTTTCATTTTCTCACTAAGTATGTAGGAGTAGAAAGGTGCCAAAGTATTGAGGAAAACTTGATATAGTATATAAATAAATAAATAAATAAATAATGACAATATCTAAAGTGTGCTCGCCTTTAGGCGAGCCCACAATAATGACAATATCTAAAGTGTGCTCGCCTTATAGGCGAGCCCACAATAATGACAATATCTAAAGTGTGCTCGCCAGGTACTGGCGAGCCCACAATGACAACATCTAAAGTGTGCTCGCCTTTATAGGCGAGCCCACTATTACTTGTCAGATGTGTCGGTTAATCTGATTTAACAAGAAATACCACAATTAAACCAAGACATATGACACATGATACCCCCCCCCCCCCTCCTAGAAATGCAAGAGGATTATGTGTATGCTACAGCAGTGGTTCCAAAACTTTTTAGCTCGAAACTCAAAAGAGAAATTTTACTTTTGCCTGGGACATAAACTAGTAAAAAGTGCCAAAGTTTGTTATATGCCAGGGTCCCATTGGCCAAGCTTCGCAGGACGCACTGTGATTGGCTAGTGGGACGCTTGATGAAATGAACTCATAAATAGCACCGCTCACTTAACAGTTCACACTAGATTTATTTTTATTTTTTATTTTTTTTTGTACTTTCTTTTATTATAATTTCTCTGTTAAATTGTCTCACCAACAAAGAGTTGAACGGTGAATGCCTTCTGGTATTCAGGAAGGAAGGCAGGAATGGTGCATGTGTAGTTTCCTTCATCAGATAATGTCACATTGGAGAGTTTGAGGGAAACGTTGCCTTTCTTCACTTCATCCTTGAAGAGGGACGTTCTTCCCTTGTAGGAAGGATTCTTGAGATCATCGTATTCTTGCCCATTCCTCTGGAAATACACATATTGATCAGGTGGAAGGTCTGGTCTGGACCACTTCAGTATGGGCAGTGGTAGGATCAACCTCACATGGTAGAACAGCATCACCTCCAACAGATGCTTTCACTTGTAGACAATTCCCTGATAAGATACGTTGATTGATCCCCAGACATGCAGGTACATTTTTCATTCTCAGCAGCCTCTTATGGCTGCTGAGACATACAGTATGTCTTTATTTTACCACTTTTCCAGCATCGGAAATCCTGTTGTCATCTCTTTAAATATAGGCCTACATTTACTGTAGGGACTGTTAGGATGAATTAGATTTTAATATCAATTACAGTATATATTTAAAACACCAACGTCAGTGTTACAAGTGTCAAGGTTATTCTGTTTTGGAACAACTAACTTAGGCATGTGATGAGAATGTGCCCACTGCAGGTCTGAGAGGATGACCAGAGAAATGTCAAAGACAAATGTTGAAGTGTCCAGACACTTTGATAAAGGAAAAGCCAAAACATTTTACATCCTTGGCTTCTGAGCACGAGACTCACACAGGAGACCATCTCATGTTCATTGTTATGTTTCAACTGTCCAATCAGGAAGAGACTAATGTATACTATATCTGTGAAATGATTATACATTATATGCAGATTCAGATTAAGAAAGAAACGAGAAACATGTTTGTACCAGTGGACTTATTATTTTGTATGCTGACTTTGATTTAATAGAGAAAACTTACTCTGGTGTGGTCTCCTTTTCTTGTGTGGGAGTGAATTTAATCATTTTTGGGAAACTATCTATTCTTGTCTTAATTACAGTACATGGGGAAAAATATCCATCCAGGACTGCACCAGTTTTAAATGACATAAACTATAGTTTAATTGCTGTGTAATTTACCTCCACTGTAGCAGAGCAGATACAAAACTGATGTCAGAAGAAGAATGTCTCATGTCAAAGATCACATGTTGGTATGCCATCTGCATAGAAAGAAAGAAAGAAAGAAAGGAAGAAAAAAAGAAAGAAAGAAAGAAAGAAAGAAAGAAAGAAAGATTAGAGTGAACTAATATGCTAACAAATGTTGGAAGAAGTACTGCTCACTTCAGAGGTGTGATTTATTTTTATTTTTATGTAGGCGTAGCCTACGTAAAATTTAGTAGTAACACAATGTAGAAATACTCTACATTTAGTTACTCTTGTTAAGCATGGGGACCCAGAGGCTTAGAATGAGCGCAGAATTATGATGCGGAGGAGGAACAGGTAGCAACAAACAAAACTTTACTGAAAAGTCTTCAAGTACACAAAGTACAACAAGGCAGTATGCAGACTTACGGAAACACTGTAGCGGAAAAATAACAAACAGAGGTACGCCTCACAGGGCAGAGGAGTAGAAACAGGATGAAACATAAAGCCTCGCAGGGCAAAACGAAGGTGGAACCCAGGGAGCCAGGAGAGAGTTCAAACAGCACAAAGTCAAAAGAGAAGCGGTGGCGGAGAGAGACAAACCAGTCTTAACGTGAGCAATGCAAGAGCAAAGTGTGATTCACTCTGGGGCAACTAAGTAGCAAGCAAACACAATCAACCAAACAATACACAGCTGTCAGTCAAACAGTGTCCATCAAAATCAAGTCAAATGAGTCAGGTGAAGGAGAAAACGACAGGGGGCACTGAAGGACAGAGCAGGGCACAACAACTGTTTTCAAAATGTTATAGGCCTACTCATTATGCAGAATGCCCATTTCAGAACGATATGCGTTATTGGAACATTATTGATCATTTAAGACTTATGCCCAGTTTTATATAGTGTGAGGATATGGGGACCTTGGTAAAAACAGTAGCTAGAGTAATCACTTATGGAATGAGTAGACTCCGGTCAGAGAATCCGTTTAAAGATGTTTACTTTTGATTACCGGGTACATTCTCAGACGAGTGTGTGGTCTCTAACATAGAAAAATATAAAGAAGAAAAACACAAAACACTGTGACCTAGTACTAATTAGATTGATGCAACACCTGGCAGTTACAGCATTTACCAAACAATCAAACAAATGAAATAAAGTGTCTAATTGCAGCTTAGAAAATATACAGTAACATAAATTTTGCACATTCGAGCATATCCAAGAATAAACATGCAGTATTAGGCCTATAGGCTACTCAAACACTCTCACCTGCGTCATGCACGCACGCAGTAAAAAACAAGAGAGAATGAAGGACTGCAGCTTCTTGTCCTGTTGTTGTTGGTGAAAAGAGTGTTTGCTTGCTGACTGAGGCTTTATAAATACTTCCCTGACTCAGTCTTGAGTCAGTAGCATGCCTAGAATTTCGTCATTTTAGGGGCAAGGCCAATTGGCCTTTATTGTTGTCAATTTTGGGAGGGCACAAAGGCCAAATGCTAGGGCAGGAAGGCCATCAAATAAAACAAGGTTTAGTCCATTGAAAGAAATAATTGAATTTAAGGGTTAGGATGATTTTGAAATGTAGACTATCTGCAGTGAAATCTCAGCCCTGCACAAATCAAACTTACTGCATTGGTCATCAACTCAAAAATATATTTTTGCCACGGACTTACAAAAGGAGTGGTCAATAATATTACCATGAATAAAATACTAAATGTATATTAGTCCAGTAGACATGATGGAGAACACATGCTGTGTTGATGGAGAACACATGCTGTGTTTTTAAAGAGGGAGAGTGGTTAGTCATCCCTTTGAACTTTATTTTATAGTAGGAAAGTAGGAAAGCTGAGAGGGAAGGTGTAGATAGAGCAATTTATAATCCATTTTGAAAAGATGCTTTAAAAGTCAAGTGTATTATTGTTATTATTTCCATGGCCATCTCTGAACCTTTTATTACTTTCTTACCTCTAATTTTTCC
>NC_137810.1:64113967-64123967 GCF_963921795.1 Nannobrachium achirus | reverse complement strand
ATATATGTATGTATTTATTTATTTGGAAAACAGCAATTTTAGTAGGCTGGTAAACCATCCCGGTCACGTGAATTCCCAATTTATCATGTGCCTTTTGCAGACCAGTCTGACCCCAAGTGCTGGGTGGGTGTTTTGCAGAAACTAAAAAGTGGAAGACATATAAATAATATTGTTACTAAATTCTCTCCATAGAAATGGGCAAGGGAAGTTAGATATACTGTATGTGTTAATTTAGATCAGAGGTCTTCAACAGGGAGTCCGGGACCCCTAGGAGGTCCTCAGAGTTACTACAGGGGGTCCGCCAAATATTTGTGTGATCATGTTTGATCACTTGAACCCTAGCATCCCTATTCTTAGTGGAACATTAGCCAAAAAATAGCAGATCTACAAGCTCGTCAATGAGCTTGTTGATCAGCTATTTTTTTGGCAAAGAGGTTTGGTTTAGAGGGAAAAGAAGAGCAGACTAGTAGGTATTGACAGTTCAAGCTTAAATATATGAAAATACACAATTATAAGAAATAATCCATGTACATTTTTAATCTGCAACTATACGATACGTAGTGGGGTCCCTGCTTCATCTCTCTCTCAACTAAGGGGTCCTTGGCCTGAAAACGTTGAAGACCCTTGATTTAGATTAAATGTCAATATAGTCTGGCTGCCAGCATTAGCATTTGTTCATAGGTATGATATTTGGTATATAGTTTTTTTTATTGGCCTAAAATGTTGTCTATATATATACGTTCATGAAACCACCTGCTGACGGCCTGTCAGCATTGAGCAATTCTTTTTAAATTGTGAAAAGTGGTGACTCATCACTAAACCATATTTTTGTGCGTCTGTTTTTAGGCCAAGGGATGTTTTTCATGCCAAACCAATGCTTGCAATGGATTCAGAATAATTATAAACCCCTAGTTTGACCCCGCAGGCCCATGCTACTTAAAGCAGATTTTGGGGGGTATTTCTTTCCTTTATAGTATAGTGTATAGTAAATGAATGGGCCCCACACCTTTACCCCCATAAAATAAATTGCTCAATGCTGATAGGCGGTCAGCAGGTGGATTCATGACTGTATGTATATAGACAATATTTTAGGCCAATAAAAAAAACTATATACCACATTCCATACCCCACCTCAGCCAGAACAAAACTGTCAAAAGTGATGACTCATCACAAAACCATATTTTTGTGCGGTTGTTTTTAGGCCAAGGAAAGTTTTTCATGCAAAACAAATGCTTGCAATGGATTCAGAATAATTATAAACCCCTAGTTTGACCCCTCACATGCTACTTAAAGCAGATTTTGTGGGGGTATTTTTTTCCCTTTATTGTATAGTGTATAGTAAGTGAATGGACAAACCTTTACCCCCTATAAAAGAAATTGCTCAATGCTGACAGGCCGTCAGCAGGTGGTTTCATGAACGTATATATATAGACAACATTTTAGGCCAATAAAAAAAACTATATACCAAATATCATACCTATGAATAAATGCTAATGCTGGCAGCCGGACTAATACACTTTTTAGCGTGCACTTTATTATGGAATTTTCTGGGGAAAAAAATGCACACCTTCTGGATAATTACAAGAGTATTATTCTCTGTGATCATGGTACTATAGCCAGTTTTGGGCAGTAATATGTTACTTAGCCTATTACATATTATTACTCCAAAGTGATAATATTATATTACTTATTTCTTGGAATCAAGAGTATTAGAGCAATGGTTTTCAACCTGTAGGCCGGGACCCCCAGAGGGGTCCCCAAATTATTGTCTGGGGTCCCCAGATGTTTAGCTAAATGTTAACATTTGTTTTCTCACTCAACAGTAAACAGACGAACATACAGTATAAGTGTATGTGGTATCTGCACATTTCTAAAGTGACGTATTTTAGATTGTAATTAGAGAAAATAAAAGATTAGTGTTAAAATGTTTTACAACACCTCGCATGTAGATCGTCTATTTTCACAAATGGGATAGATCGAGTCAAACTAAATGTAATGCCAACTCCAAGTGCTTGTGCAGGGTGGGGGGTGCCCAGTTCAAATATGATTATTTTGGGGGTCACAACCTTAAACGTTTGAGAACCCCTGTTATAGAGAGATGTACAACAACACAATCTGTTTAGCCAGCTCCTTTTTAAATAATAATCATTATCAGTCACCAATCAGCCAAAATGCCTATACAATTTTGCAGTAATCTCTCCTTCTCAAATTGTTTTCCAGTGGCAGCCAACAAAACCAGAGTAATATGTAATATATACAATTATTTACATAGTAATATGGTATAATATTATTGTTTTGGCAGAGTAATCCCTTACACCATACTTGTTACTGTGTAAAGTAATAATATTAATATATTACTAGTAACTAGTTACTGCCTAACACTGACTATAACGCATATTTACATGGGAACTAAACTTCTTTCTTTCTTTCTTTCTTTCTTTCTTTCTTTCTTTCTTTCTTTCTTTCTTTCTTTCTGTCTTTCTTTCAATATTAAGATGGAGATTATCTACAATCAGAGACACGCCTCAAGTCTCCTAATATCAGTTCTGTATCTGCTCTGCTACACTGGAGGTAAATTACACTACACAACCTACAGTTTATGAAATTGAAAACTGGTTTAGTCCTTACAATAAATCTACATTTAGGCTAAAGAGAGGACAACAGGTAATTTTACATGCTGGAAATTCAAATAATGTGAAATAAAGGTACCTCTGGTATAAAGTAATAAGACCCAAGAGACTGTGGTTTACAGTGGTTTTAGAACAGTTCTAATTTCGAACAAGGCCCAGAGCTGGATCCCTGAACGCGCATGGCCCCCTGCAGGCTCAGGGGCCTAAAGGTCAGGGTGGGCCTTCTGTAAAACTGGGCCAACTGAGACCCACTCACAGGCGGACTGGAAACAAGAATCAGACCGGGATTTAAATTACAGCAGCCCTCATGTGTTGTTGTTACATAGAAAGCACATCAAGCAGTCTGTCAATCCAATCAAATTGCTTCTGCTGCTGTGACACCTGAATGTCCCTCAGGGAATCAATAAAGTTTTTTTTCTTATCTTGTCTTATCAGGGAATTGTCTGACAGTGAAAAGAAGTGTTGGAGAAGATGCTGTTCTACCATGTGAGGTTGATCCCACCATGAATCCCAGCATCCACATCAAGGAAGTGGCCGTGGAGTGGTCCAGACCAGACCTACCACCTGATCAATATGTTTATTTCCAGAGAAATGGATTAGAATTGCTTGATACTAAGAATCCGTCCTACAAAGGAAGAACGTCCCTCTTTGTCAGCGAAGTGGAGAAAGGCAACATGTCCCTCAAACTCTCCAATGTGACATTATCTGATGAAGGAACCTACAGATGCTTAATTCCAGAACTCCAGAAGGAATTTGCCGTTAAACTCATTATTGGTAAAACAACTGCATTAGGCTATGATTTTTTTTCTCCCTAAATTAATATTAAAACCAAAAACGATGGAAAAACTGTCTTTCATTTCAGCTGGTCTTTAATAGACAATGATTAAACCCTGTCGCCGAACCACCTGTCATTCCCTCTTCTAATATGATCTCTGCTAAACTGCGGAACGAGAAAGGGGAACATTTAATTGGCCAAATGATGTTGAATACTTGTAATATTTCCTCTATACTGAACCAAACCTCTACTATTAGGAACAATAGTCAATGCTACCTATTCTAGATCAAACATTATGTTGAATAAAATAAAATAAAAACTGGGCACATGTATATCTGTAATGATCATGTCTGTTAAAGAATACATTAAACCATGATTTTTACTCCACTGACTGGACACAAAGTCGTGGAACTGGGAATAAGCCTAGTGACTTATTGGACGAAAAAGAAAAAACTTGAGGGAACAAATGAGTTGTCTCAAGCATGTAAAAAAACTGTTTATTTCTTGTTAATTCAGATGAGCTCGGCCCTGACAGTGATTCTGCAGAGAAGATTGATAGAGAAGGTAGGTGACCATGCAGTTTTTATTGCGACCGTCAGGTCGCATTTACTATCAAAACCTCCACCGGCTGTCTGTCAGTCCGTCCGTCAGTCAGTCCGTCCGTCAGTCTGTCTGTCACGTCACACTTTTGCCCTACTCATATCTCCGCCATCGTTGCCCCTATCCATGTGAAATTTTCTACACACACCCGGACCTCCACAGACCTCCAGGGACCCCCTGCCACCGCCGCCAAATAGTGCAAAAATGACCAAATCAACACCCCAACTGGGCTGCTCACGGGGAATTCCTGGGGACCACCGACTCCTGCTGCTCCAACAGTCCTTCACCTTCATTGGTTTAACTTTGCCCCGCCCCCTCCCCTCATTGGCCAAAACTTTATTTGGCTTTACTCATCAACCGTTTGTCGTACAAACCTGTGGGTGGTGTCAATTGACTTCATTAAGAGTCCTTAACCTTAATTGGTTTAACTTTGCCCCGCCCCCTCCTCTGATTGGCCGAAACTTTATTTGGCTTCACTCATCAACCGTTTGTCCTACAAACTTGTGGCTGGTGTCAATTGACTTGATTAAGAGTCCTTCACCTTAATTGGTTTAACTTAGCCCCGCCCCCTCCTCTGATTGGCCCAAACTTTATTTGGCTTTACTCATTAACTGTTTGTCGTACACACATGTGGGTGGTGTCAATTAACTTCATTAAGAGTCCTTCACCTTAATTGGTTTAACTTTGCCCCCCCCCCCCCCCCCCCTCCTCTGATTGGCCAAAACTGTATTTGCCTTTACTCATCAACCGTTTGTCGTACAGACTTGTGGGTGGAACCAATGCCACTTACAGGCCTATTTGTGTATACTGTGACCTGACGGTCGCTTATCTCCCGATTAGGGAGTCTTACTGGTTATTATACTTATTATTATTAATAATATATTATTATTTAATTTATGCCTACATTGAATTAGAAATAGCTGAACACATCAAGTTAATTATAGAGAGAATGTGTTTGTAACAGAAAAGAACATCATTCATATTTCTTAATTTGACTTATAGGCCTAATTCAACTCAAATACAAGTTTCAATTTACAATTCAGGCATGTACTGTAGAACAGTGTTTCCCAAACTTTTAAGCTCATGACCCAAAAGAGAAATCAGTTTGCCCAAACGAGTGAAAATAGCAGATCTACAAGCTCACAATGTGTCGCTTCATGCGTGTCGCTTCAATGCAAACAGTAACTGTATGTACTTGTGCATCATATCATTGAGTGGTTAAAACTGATCTATAAAAGCTACTGATTTATTGAGTTGTAAACAGTTGATCATGGAGCTGTATGGAGGATGGAGGACTGAGGTTCAGTCATCCATCCTCCATACAGCTCCATGATCAACTGTCATTCTATCTTTTAGAGGTTCCTACAGATGGAGAGTTTCCCTGGTGGGGTGGTCTTATCATCACCCTCAGCATCATCATCATCATTATTATTGGTGTCCTGGTTTATAAGAAGAGACTAAGCCTTCACTTTCTGCAGACATGCAAATTCTGCTGACATGAAGGACAGGTACTACAGAATATCTCATCTGTGAATTCAGGTCAACTTAACTCAATGTAATTTTTACACACTCTACACAACATGTAATGTCTCTCTTTCTTCCCTCTATCTATCTCTATAGCTGTCTGAAAGGAGTCTCTGTGGACAAAGCTCTGAAGGTCGTTGATAGGTAGGTATAGGTTTTTTTGGCCAAGAATTGTCGCCCTGAGGCATCTTACTAGTATTTCTATGCATGTGATGTATTGATGTTGATGTATTGATGTATTACCTTGCTTATTGCGAATCGCTCTGGATTAAGAGCGTCTGCTAAATGCCTGAATTGTAAATTGTTGCCAGAAAGTCTGGTCCCTAATTGGGCAACGGGCTTAAACATACCCAGCTACTGAACAGGGGTGCCTGGACGCCCAAAAGCGTATGTATTTTTATTTTATTTTTAGGGCTACATACTGTAGTAGGGTAACCGGTTTACTCATCATGAAACCTTTCTTGCCCAGAATTCTCGCCCCTGGGTCCGAGCTGTCCCCGGGGTTTGAAACTCTCAACTAACGCTTGCTGCAGCTTATCACTGCCGATGGTTACTGTATATTACCCATCATTGCATGTTATATGAAAAAGTGGGATGGCCATCTCTTGCAGTTCGTAGAGAGCAACAATTGTTATTTATTTATAAGGCCTTGTGTGGTAAACTTCCTCTGTACCTACCTATCCCTGCTTTTAGATCTAAAAGTCACTGGATAATCAACATGTGCACAGGCACACATTAGATATACCTGTCCACGTATAAACAAAGAGCATTTAAAGACTGCCTTTATTTATTACTCTCCACACAAATGGGATGCTGTGTTGGACAAACATCAGGACTCTCTTTAAAGAGATAAATACTAGTCATTCTCTGTACTTAAAGCTGTGAAATTACTACAGAGGAGTGGAATGCATTCTGACAGGGTCTATGGTTGTAATCTGCATACTGTATATGAATAGACATACTGTGAAGCTGATAGCTGGTATGAAATTACTACAGAGGCTAATCTACTCAGATACTAATTATTCTCTGTACTTAAAGCTGTGAAATTACAACACTGACTCGATTAAAAAATAATAATTAATTAGAGGCTTTCTAATTAATTAATCAAAATTATTCAAATTGTAATCGCATATAAATATTTTACCTGAGAGCCATTTGATTTCATTTCAATAAAATCTCATTTTGGCATAAGGGTAAATTAATGAGTGAGTTTTTCTTTTTTTAAATGTAAATTTCCCATCCACTGGATCAAGCAAAGCAGTCTGATCAGCTTATGCGTGCACAGGGGTTTGTTGGAGGGTATGTTGGTGAAACGTTATGATTGGTATGCCTGAAACCAATTGTCCAGTGAAAAAGGTTATTTGGGGCAAAAACTAAGTGCAAGTAGAAAGCGTTATTTTATTTAATCGCGTACATTTTCTGTAATTAATTAATCGAAATGTATCAGTTAAAGTCCCAGCCCTAAAATAAATATGAATAAATTGGCACTAGCGTTTTTTTTTCCCTATGCAGTTATGTTATAATAACTGTTTTGTACACTGCCTCTTTCATCAAATAAACTGTTATATTACTACATTGAACGTTTGTGTTGTGTTTGGGAAAATACTCACATTCTTTACTCCAGTACATAATGACCTAAAGCGTGCAAATAATAATAATAATAACTTGAATTTATATTGCGCCTTTCAAAAAACCCAAGGCGCTTAACAAAACAGAAACAAAACACAAGCCTGAATGAATAAGTGTCTCTTCAGTGCAGACTTAAAAGAGTTCAGTGTTGGCAACTGGCGAATCGCTATGGGGAGGGAGTTCCAGAGGGTTGAGGCCGCCACACTGAAGGCTCTATCCCCAAGGGTCCGTTTTTTGCTGGGAGGGACAGTGAGGAGCCCCAGGTCAGCCGATCTCAGATTCCGCTACGGGAAGTAGTCCTTGAGGAGGTCTGACAGGTACTGAGGGGGAGGGGCTAGGGCATGGAGGGCTTTATACGTGAGAAGGAGCAGTTTGTACGTGATACGGAACTTGACCGGGAGCCAGTGGAGGCGTTTGAGGGTGGGGGTGATGTGCTGCCAGCGTCTGGTACGGGTGAGCACTCTGGCAGCTGAATTCTGAACGTACTGCAGTCTGTCCAAGATTGCGTTGGGGAGACCGAACAAGACACCGTTGCAGTAGTCCAGACGGGAGGAGATGAAAGAGTGGATGAGTGTTTCAGCAGAGTGGAGCAGAGTGGTGCAGTTTGAAGTGTGCCTGTCTGCCGGTGGGAGGCCCTCCTGGGGCCCCTTATTCCTGGGAAAGCTCTGCCCTCAATCCCCCCTGTTGGCCGGCGTGTTCATGTGTGACGGAGAGAGTCGCAGCCCCAGCCTTGAAGCCTCAAAAAGTCTAGTATCTCCCCCAGACCAAGGGATGTCCCTTTGGAGTAATGGTTAAGATGTTGGACTTTCGCGAGGGAGACCCGGGTTCGAACCCGGGTGGGGAGGTTCGGATCACCTCCGTTACATTGGTGCCGTGACCCGGATTCGGGTTCCCTGTAGGAGGAGGTCAAAGGGGGGTGAGTGTGACGGAGAGAGTCGCAGCCCCAGCCTTGAAGCCTCAAAAAGTCTAGTATCTCCCCCGGACCAAGGAGATGTCTCTTTGGTCTAGTGGTTAAGATATTGGACTTTCGCGTGGGAGACCCGGGTACGAAGCCGGGTGGGGAGGTTTGGATCACCTCCGTTACACATGCATGCTAGCACATGCTTAACGGTATTGGATATAAAAGGATAACACTTAAACTGAATGTTATAAGAACACTGAATGTAATTACCTGGCAGAATCATGCATGGATGCTTCAGTATATGTATATACGTGTATGTACAGTACTGCCCTACAAAGGCAGAACGCAGTAACTACGCTCAAGGTGAAACTGAGATAATTGACTTCAAAGTTTTTCAACTGGCCAGCAAAATGGGTTATAGGTATACAAGTGATATTACTTTAATTATGCATGTATTCATGAGGTAATTCTCATGGCCAAAAATCAAAATGGCTGATTTGACCTTTGACCCCCAAAACGTAGTTACTGCACTCTGCCTTTGCATTGCCTACATGGCTCTGATACCAATGCAAAGGCAAAGTGCAGTAACTACAATATTGTTGTTTTTGGTGTTGTTCTGATCATATTTAATAGTATGTATCAACTATACTTATGAATTGTGCATATTTGTTTAAGTCTAGACAAATGTATATTTTAATAGTGATGCCACATTTCAGTCTTAATATAATTGAATTGAACCTTTTTCTCAAGTTGCTGTATGACTCATCCAAGGATGACATAGTGAGACATAGTTACTTCTAGATAATATTATCTAGTTTAGGAGTAGAGTAGGACAGGAGTAGAGGATTAGTTATGGTCCAGAGGAGTAGAGGAGTAGGACAGGAGTAGAGGTAAAAGTATTGGAAATTTCAAGTACCATTAACCTCAAAACTACTCAATTACATGTTTTGAGTAAATCTACTTGGTTACTTTACACCACTGTGCCTGAAACATTATGTTTTCTGAATGTGTCAGTGAAGGGTTAACATTTTGAAAAGCTACACTGCATTCGTTGTCTTGACAAAGGTACATTTTTACCTACAGTAAAACTGTTAGGCATGTGCTGTGTTTCCCGTGGTGTACCATGAGGAAAATGCATTATGCCTAACTAGTAATTCAAGGGAAAAATATACCTCAAGACTAACTTCAGAAAGCTGACGGACAAAGTATGGTGAAACCGAAAGAATTTAAACGAATGGATTTTTCACAGAATAGATCGTTGGCCTGCCAATTCTGTAATGGCATTTGAATGTCACTTCACGTCTTTAAACACCAGCGTCATGTCAGTAGCAACGCTGCCTTATTGCTAGCTGGGGAGAGTGACATTCTGTACAGCAGCAGACAAATCAACAGACCAACAGAGATCATTCTTGCTACTTGCTTTTTTGTGTGATCATTACATGAAACCCTTCGAGACTGGTTGGATTAACTTAATTAACAAGTGGACAAACAACAAAGATGACGGCATCGGCCGATCAATGATCACGTTAAAGCATTGTTTCTCAAAGTAGGGTCGGGGGACCCCCAGGGTCCTTAAGGGAGTTCCAGGGGGTCCCAAGCTAAATGATAGTTAGGAACCAAATGGACCCTGGGTCTGTAACTCAGAGTGTGTACAAATAGAACCAAATGGAACCACTGCATTAAAGGCTACACAGGATTATGCCACAGCTTTCATGGAGCAGATCATCACTAACAGGTATTGTAAAACACCATTCGAGCATGTGATGTGAATGATTGGTTCTAAAATCTATACTATAATTTTGCGAATGTCTGAGTGAGTGTCTGTCTGTCTGTCTGTCTGTCTGTCTGTCTGTCTGTCTGTCTCAGCGTTTCTCCTCAGTGGCTGGAGCAATTGATCTGAAATCGCATCACCATCAGCATATGAACACACCTGACATAACT
>NC_137810.1:64061467-64108967 GCF_963921795.1 Nannobrachium achirus | reverse complement strand
TGTCTTGTCCGGTCCCTACTCCCTTCATCAGACAGAGGAATGTACTGGTGTGAGTCTTCAAATGGAAAGAGCAACACTGTAAATATGACTGTGACTGGTACGTTCAGCCCATCAATAACTTTGTTCAGTTTTTCTTGTATTTTATATTTTATTGTGTGTTTTTTAGTGTGGTTTCCCCTGCTATATAGTACTTGTCCAACATTATTCCATCCATCCATCCTTCTGTCTTTAGGTCTTTATTTCCCCTCCTAGTTTTTTGCCCGCTACTCTTCCCACAGTTTTGGTGGCACGCACTTATGTCAAATTGACCAGCTTTTACGGGAATCGATTCCTTGTAATTGTTAAGAGATACGTTTACATTTTAATATATATAAATGTATTTGTGAATGAATTTTCTCCTTTGACTTTAATAAACATGTTAACCTTTCCCAAATTTGGGAATACATATCATGTTGTGATAGTGTTGTTCAGAGTGATGTAACCTCAGTCTAATGTTCTTCTATTCTGATGTTATTTATCATTGTTCAGGTGGAGCTGTGATCCTGGGGATGCCTGTACTTCCTGTGATGGAAGGAAGTGATGTCACTCTGCACTGCTGGTCCAAAAATGAGACAACTGGTATTCCATCCTCTGACCGTCCAGCTGATTTCTATAAAGATGGATCCCTCATCAGGTCTCAGTCTGCAGGACAGATGACCATCCACAGTGTTTCCAAGTCTGATGAAGGATTGTACAAGTGTCACATCTCTGGCCTTGGAGAGTCACTAGAGAGCAGGATGGAAGTGACAGGTGAGATTGTTGTGTCACAAACACTTTATATGAAGTAACTAATGGCCCTTGTTGTGGCATATAGCATATATATATATACATATATACATATATATATATATATATATATATATATATATATATATATATATATATATATATACTGTATATATATATATATATATATATATATATATATATATATATATATACATATATACATATATATATATATATATATATATATATATATATATATATATATATATATATATATGGGTCAGTGACGTGACGCCCCAAAACATGTGTTTTTAAAAAAACTTTAAATTGCAGGCATAAAAGTTATTTACTTTTGTTCTACTCACTCTCAACCTTATGGAAATACATTTTGTTTTTAGATATTTTATTGGAATCAGACTTTATTCAGCAGTTTGTTGTACTTGTGCCTAAAATCGTCATATGGTGTGACATGAAAATAATTGTTCATAAAATGAAAATGGAGTACATCTTTCTTAAGTTACTCACTTTATCAAAGTCCTTTATCATAACTAACCAGTGATCCACTATAGTTTTTTGAAAATTAATTATATCTGTATATTTTTTTCATAATCGACACTCTGTGTGAGGCCCATGTTCATGATCTTACAACATATTTTAAATGTATTCTGTCAAAACTTTCTCTAAAATTACACAAATATTTGTGACTCTTCCTGATAATATTCTCTATGTAATCCATACACATTTTTTTGGTTTAATCATTAATAAAGGTATGATTTCTCACTATTTGGAATGTCACACCAAATGATTTAGTGTCACACCGTATGATCATATCTTCATGTGTCAAAGCAAACTGTGTTTTAACCTACCTATTAGTGAGTACTGAACTTTACTGATTGATTAAACAATTACCCAGGATAACATGGCCTTAATATTTCTGAACAGGATATTATTGTAGGGCTTTAACATGGGATAAGAAAGAATTGTAGTAGTAGATGGATGATGAGGATGTGCACAGGAATGCTACGCACACCTAAGTCTTCTGCCGGCCCACGGCAGAAGGATCCTGAAGGGACAATAAGGCGCATAGCCACACTTGGAGCCAAGGCATTGAAGGCAACATTTTATTAACACCAATTAGTGGAAACAGAACTCAGCATTCAGGTAAATTGCTTTTTTCCGAAGTCTCCTGAACTTGAACACAGCATTTTGTGTTGAACAAATGTAATTAGGAATCATGACATTACACCACATCTCCACTAGCTAAAGAGTGCTGGGTTGCGCAACTCTGAAAATAGCTGATCTACAAGCTCTCGCAGCACAACGTGTTGAGAGCTTGTAGATCAGCTATTTTCGCTAGTTTTGTCTCGGGTCCTACCTTAACACTGTCCACTGTCCAGTCCAGTGAGTGAAAGTACAAAAGTATTAGATCAGATTAGATTATACATTTAGACTGTATTGTACATCAGCCAGTCGTATTTGGTGAGGGTAGCAAACCGGCTGCCTTGTTGCGGTTCTGCTATGCCACAGACAACCTCCTGCTCTTCGTAGAAAATGCAGTCTCGCCCCTTTGGCTCCTCTCTCCTTGCTGGGTCATTGTTTAGTTTCTCCCTGTACTTTCTCGTTCTCTCAGCACTTGTCATTTTCCAGCTGACAAAAGAAAATGGAATGTATAGTTTAAGACAAAGAGAAAATATTGTTTAGATTGAAACAATATGTTAAAGCCATACTGTGTAAGATGCCCAACTAGTGGTCATTAGCCCTATAGCAAACCGCGGTCGCGTCCGCGTCTTTCGGACGTTTTTCGTACCTTTAGACCCCCGCGTCTGCCTCCACCTCGCTGAGATCTATCTTTTAAGGGGTCCCTTGTTCCTGTGCGTTCAGTAATTCCAGAGATACGGACTCCTTCACCCTGCCTGGTAGGCGAAATTACCTAGAGAAGGGATGGTACAAACGGGCGACAACAAATATGGCTGCCATAGCGACCCCACTTCAAGATGCGCTGTGATTGGCCGGCAGTTGTATAACCCTCGCTGTGATTGGCCGGTAGTGTGATGACGCAATTTTGGCGCGAGATCCGGTCCACGGCAAGGATCTCAGTTTACATACAGAGAAGGCTTTACAGGCTGAAATTCACGGCGCGGATCTTCTAAAACTTTTGTGATTTAATAGTTAGGAGAATTTTAAGATTTGTTTTATAAAAAAAGTTACATAGTACAACTTTAAGGTTTCTGTGAAGGGGTTTCTGCTCTGTCTGATGAATTTGAAGTATCACTGAATGAAGCTAAATTACATTTTATGTAAAAATGTTAAAAACAAATGTTTAAATGTACAAAAGAAACATGGAACTTTGTTATTTGTTGTTATATCTGTAGTTAAATACAGTATAAATCATATGGTGTGACAGTCAAGTCATATGGTGTGACAAGCAGACATGTCACACCATATGATTAAGTGTCACACCATATTACTGTTTTCTCCATTTAGGTTTACCTTGAGGCTACTATGTACACATTAGCATGCTAACAGCATGCTAGCTATAACAAAGCAGCCTAGATCTACATGGAAATATGACCAAAATTTCAAATAACTTAAGCTTTTTTTAAAGAAAAGGTGTCACACCAAAAGACATCCAGAATGGTGAGTTTGTCAACGTTTCAACAAGATGGCATTTCATGAAAATGTTAAAATCATAACTCACCTCAGACACCTGTCTTGCAGTTGTGCTGGGAGTGCTGAATAGCCTTATAGAAGAAGGACCTCTCTAGCCAATAGGTGTCCAAATAATTGCCTGTTTAATTTTTCCAAACTAGTGTCACACCAAATGATTTTGGGTTGGGGGACAAAATGTTTTTGATCAGAAATGACTGAAAACATTATGCTTTGACTTTGAAAAGATATAGGCTCAAAATAGACATTTTTTTTAGCCTAAATTCATTTTCAAATGATTTTTAGCAATTCTTTTTCTTAGTTTTATTCAAGTTCCCACTTTGAGAAACAAGGTCAGGACAGTCACACCATATGAGTTTTGCCATGTTTGGTTGAAGATTCTGAAGAAATGAGGAATGAAATGTTTTAATCTTGAGTAAGTTCACATAAAGCTTAATGTCCTGCACAATATTCAGAAGGTTTTTGACAAATATATTTTTTATTTATACATGTTTGACACCGAGGACAGCGAAAACGTTACGTCACGTCACCCACCCACATACTGTATATATATATATATATATATATATATATATATATATATATATATATATATATATGCTATACACACACACACACACACACACACACACACACACACACACACACACACACACACACACACACACACACACACACACACACACATGTATTTCTCTCTCTCACACACACACACACACACACACACACACACACACACACACACACACACACACATAAGGTTAGGTTTAAACATAGTTACTGAGGTTATAGGGTTAGGGTTAGGGTTAGGATTAGGTTTAGGCATAGTTTTACTGAGGTTAGGGTTAGGTTTAGGCATAGTAGCATTCACCAAGTTAGCATTCACCAGCGTGGGACTAATGGGAACAATGGAGGAACAATGAGACGTGGGACCAATGCAGTCAAATGCTCTACCACTGAGACGTGCTTCTTCCAGGGACTGCCCATAAGGTGAACTAAGGCATAGGCTACACAGAGCTGGATATTTCATATATCCCGGTTTTTCAGATATCCTCAAAGAAAAATATCTACGTCCACACGGAGCTGGATATTTCATATATCCCGTTTTTTCAGATATCCACATAGAAAAATATCTAGGTCCACACGACTAAAGGCCACTTTTAACCGCACAGATTCGGCGACGATTCGGCGGCGGAAGGCGGCGGAAAGCGTCTGTTGCCGAACGGGAGCTCATCGTCAGGTTTTCGGCAGCGGGTCGGGAACCTTATCGACCGAAAACTGGAAAACTGGACTTGCTCAGTTTTGTTCAGTCGCCCCTCGCCGTCGGTAAGATTGAGGGAGTTGTAGAATAGTTTACTACTGCTCCAAAACCAAGCCAAAACAAGCCAGAGACATTTTCCCGTCGCATATTTTTACTAAATACCATATTCTCAATCTCAACTCTCAATTCCTATTCCAATCGGATCCAAAGCAAAGCTAGTAGTAGGCTAGTAATAGTCCATCAAGTGCCCGTGTTGTTGTTTTCTTTTTTTTCCTCCTCTGCACGGAGAACAGAGCTGCCTCCGGCCGGGTTAGGGTTGCCAGATTCTGTGAGTGATACGCGACCAGGTCTATAAAAATAAGCCCAAAAGCGCGACCAGTTTCACCTCTGAACTCTATTACATTAGTTATTTTATAAAATAATGTTGAAAGCAAGGCCAAATAAGCAACTACACTTCAGAAACAAGCCCAAACAAAAGCAACCCACCACAACTAGCAACATTATAGGAAAACAGGATCAACGTTGCTTATAAGGAGCAGACCTGGCACCACTGCCATACAGTAACTACAGTCGGCGTCGTCTGAAAAAAATAAAATAAAAAATAAGTGCTTAGTTTTTTGCAGTTCTTTGCAGTCTGTGTACAGTCAGAAGGAGTCTCCTGTAGGCTGTTTGGTGTGTAGACACCTTAAGATATCTAGGTCTAAACAGGCACACACACAGTAAAGTCTTCAGAGATATCCGGGTTCCCTGTCTACACGGATCCAGTGAATCGGATATGTTTCAATCTCTGCACTTATTTATCCGGTTTCAAAAATATCCAGCTTCGCAGCCGAAATATCCAGCTTCGTGTGGCTGCAAGCCCCAAACGCATAAAAAATGTCTAGCTTCAGAAATATCCAGCTCTGTGTAGCCGGCGCCTATAACAAGCGCTCAATCTTACTGGTACCTCAAACAAACTGTAACACACACACACACACACACACACACACACACACACACACACACACACACATACATATACATATACATATACATATATATATATATATATATATATATATATATATATATTTAGTTGCGATCAAAAGTTTACATACCGGTACACTTGTACAGCATGGCAGTTTTGACTTTCCAATCATTTCTAAGATTCGTATTCTTCTAAGATAGGTTGATTAGAGCAAATACTTCTTGGTCACACTGACTCACACAAAACGTATATTTAACTCAATACATTTATAAAACCTTTCTTGCTCGCAGTGTCTGTATCAGTGGAACACACTCCTCCTCCTCCTCCTCCTGCAGTGGTTCTGGGTTTTCCACATTTCCTGGTTCTGATCGTAGGACTTGTTGTGATTCTACTGACCATCCTTCTGGTGCTGCTGTGTCTGTACAGAACATCTAAAGGTGAGTAGGATACTATATAGATTACAATCACCGACAAAGTCTCAATAAAACCTGAAAAATATACTGACATGACATGCTGTAGCAATATGAAGGATTTAAGATTTCCATGGAACTTACTGCATGTGTCCATTTCCCCCTTTTATCTACAGGTCCATGTTGTGCCAGGTAAGCACAGTATTTAGCATCTCGTTCTGTTTATTAACATGACAGCAGCACACTACATGTTGTTTTCTACTTCATATCTAATAAATATAGTTTGTATATTTTAATTACAGACCCATTCAGTCTCAGGGGACCAATCAGCAATCAGCTCCTGATGATGTGTACTGTCCACTGCAGCACGGTCAGTCTTTGCTTAACTCAAGTGCATTAAGTCTAATAACACAATTGAAATCGTGTTTAAAGAACACATAACATATATAATAATAATAATAATGGCCGGGTTTCCCAAAGCGCAGTCGTACCGCGGTCGTAAGAGCCCTTCGTGGGACACTATAAAGGGCTCCGGAACGACGACGAATCGTTTTCCCGAACGCGCTTGTAAGCGCCCCTCACAAAAAAGGGTACGCATGCCCTTAGGCTGGCCAGAGCCATGTATTGGAGAGTTCTGCCAACTCTGGCCCCATGTGAACGGAGATGATACAACACTCCCACCGACTCTCCTTGAATGGCTCTGGGTCCCGGTCTATGGGTTGATCCCACAACCAGCTGCGCTCGTAAATGAATTTCAGCTGTTGTGTGATTGTACTCGGCCCATCAAGAAGGAAGAAGAAAACAATGCTGAAAATTAACAAACTTTAAGCGCTGTTGGTATAGGCTAACTGACCACACAAACCACTTGACAAAAAAAAAATGATAATTGTAAATGTACCCTCATTGATCCTGGATGGGAACCCAAATGCATTTGGGTCCCCATCCGGAATCAATGGGGGCACATTTATTGTAATGCATTTTTTGTCTTAGGAATGTGACAAAAAACTAAAAATATTATTGAACTCAAGTCTCCAAGGGGTGAGCAATCAATAGAAATAAAGTAATTTTGGGGGTAACTCCTTTAAGGGCTGCACAAAATACTTGTTTTAATGTTAAACTATGACTTAACTGTTCGTCTAAATCGTCTTAAATATTTATATAAGCTACCATGAGACTATATTATAGAGCTTCGGTTCTCAAAGTGCGACTGGGGCCCCCAAGAGGTCTTTGATATGTGGCGATGCACTTAAACGCAAACGGGAGTCGAACCCGAGGCTTTGACTCGTCAGTCTAATATACAGTCCGCCATGCCAACAGGGCTGGCAACATGCAGGGTTGTTGTACAGCCTCTCTTAGCTGTAATAACTATGGGGGCTACAAGTAGTTAGGAACCAAATGAACCCTCATCATGGGTCTAACTCAGAGAGTGTACAATTAAATGGTCCCATTTGTACATGCATGCACGTAGGCTACATATCCAGGATGAGGGTCCATTTGGTTCCTATAACTTCTTAAGTAAATACAACAGCCCTGCCAATAAAGTTCAGTGCTAGATTGGCACTTCTGTGCTTCATATATCATTTAGCTAGGGACCCCCAAGGGTCCCCGGACCCCACTTTGAGAACGAATGGGGAGCTCTTCTTTTTTATGTAAGTGTGTTGTGTTGTGGTGCGCTCTAACAGACGCATAACATAAAGAAATATATAGTTCATATTTTTTTTTGTTTTCCTTTCTTTTTTTCTTGACTATATTGTTTATTTTTTTATAGCAGGTGTGTAGCCTAGGCTACACACCTGCTAAACCCGGCCAATAATAATATTTACACACACAGTATATATACGTGTGTGTGTGTGTGTGTGTGTGTGTGTGTGTGTGTGTGTGTGTGTGTGTGTGTGTGTGTGTGTATAATAATTTATCAACTTCAATGTTTATTTACTTACCTTTAGGCAACACAAGCACCTATGAAGTACTGAATCGATCTGATGATAATGAAACTGGTAAGGTATTGTTTAAATGTTCTCATGTCATACTGTTGTCCAGGGTTATTGATATTTTATGATTGTTGTGGTTGTTGAGTAAATGTGATTTGTTAAAATGGAATTGGAATTGAACTCGGTGGACGACAAAACTCTGACAAAACCAATCAAGAGATGAATATAACAACATAGCGTGCATGACCCACAATCTGCAAAGCTTCTAATCATCTTTCAACTTCAGTCACAGGATCATCAAGACCTCAACGTGCAGCTGATCCAGTTTATTCAAACGTCAGGAATCAGGAATGAGTCTGTGTACGATGAAACGATAATGGATGGGGAGGTAATGCTGTTTATATATCATTCAAATGTACAAAATGGTAGTATTACAGTATATATACAGTATATACAATATATATATATTAAGGGTGCCGGAAAAAATCGATATGAATCGATTATCGGTTTCAACACTAGCGATACGGCTGCATCGATGCGCGTTTACCTGGATCGGTCCAAATCGCGTCCGTATCGGTCGATGTATCGGTCCTAAAGTTATTAATCGGATTAATCGGATATTAGCATTAAATAATTAACCTGCTGTGAGACTCTGAACTCACTTCCTGTTACAAATCATTAGTTCAAAAGTTAGCGCCGCTAACACAGTCAGTGCATTGAGTGCAATGGAAAGAAGAAAAAAAAGGAAAAAGCTGCCTGCTCTGTCCTCCAATAGAGCTGGGTTTCTGCGTACTGCAGTCATACCCGTCTCCTGTCCTGCGGGAAAAGCCGCAGATCTACAAGCCCACAGCGTGTTGCATGTGGATGGGTTGTAAACTTGTATATCTGCTACTTCCGGCGCAGCACACTGCTGACGCTCGCAACTGCGCGACAACAGCGACTTGTAAACAAACCAATGTGGTAGTTCCATAACTCAATGTATTATTCCAGTGGAGAAACGCAACGTTTGGATTAAGAATGCGACAGTAATGGATTGGATTTTACACATAACACTTTTCCCAGTAGAACCGTCAGAAGTCCCCGCACTCTGGTGACGCGAGGTTATCCCCGCACTTGTCGACAGCAAAGGTAATAATCACAGCATCAGTTTTTATTGCAAAGGGCTACTATAGAGTATTGGTTTTCAAAGTGGGGTCCGGGGTCCCCCAGGGGTCCTTGAGGAAGTTCTAGGGGGTCCTCGGCGAAATGATAGGAACCAAATGGACCCTTGGGTATGTGTAACTCAGGGGAGTGTACAAATGGAACCAAATGGACCCATTTGGTGCATGTGCATGTCAAACTGGGGGTCTTTGACATTGTTTTATTTTTATTTTTTAGAACTACTGCAGTAGAGCCATAAGATAACAAGAAGACATGATGTGTGCCAGACTTCAAATGTTGCACTACTGCTGTTGTTACTGTTGTAAAGTGGATCTCTTTGAAATGATCTTATTGACTGAATAACAGCAGGCTCTTTTACTAGTTTTATTTGGTGATCTGATCTGTGGCATTGGTGAGGATTGATCTGATCTGTGGCATTGGTGAGGATGTATTTTAGTTTTTCAGTGTTATTATAGCAGCTTTGGCAAAGTACAATTATTGCACTGTACTGAAGCCTGAAGGGCCAGGCCTTTTGTGTGTTTGTTTTATATTTCTCCACCTGACTAACTGTAACTGCTAACGTGAAGCTCTTAGAAATGGGTGTGTGAGACAGATTTTCAAACCATGTCAGTAGGCTTTGTAGTTTACATCAATTCTTTTTTGTATCTACAATTCTACATGTCTGTGTCTATTTAGAATGAACACAACAATGACATGATACTAAAATGATTTGTCATCCATCTTTCTTTACAATTTTCTGTTATTCCTTGGTCTTTTATGAGATATCCATTATTTGAAGGTCAGCAATGCTACTTTATAGATTATAGCTTCTTAATTGAATGGAAAATGAATGTTTCATTAAACGTATGTATCAGATCACAGCGAAACGCATCGAATCGTATCGAATCCAATCGAATCGCATAAAATTCCACAAAATCGAAATCATATCGAAATTGCACCGAATCGAATCGTATCGAATCGTTCAGTATGTAAGATGTATCGCCTTTGAATCGAATCGTAGCCCATGTATCGGATATGTATCGAATCGCCTTGTAAGGGATGGATACACACCCCTAATATATATATATATATATATATATATATATATATATATATATATATATATATATATTATTTGCTTAGAAGCGTCTGTGAAAGTGAAGAAGGTGGAACAATGTTTTTTTCTTTTTATCTTTGTGTCAATGCCATCCGGTCCCTATAATGTTATAGTTTTTATGTTTGTTTTATTGTTACAGGTGTAGAAGACAGGAAGAGTTGAAAATGCATGGGTTTCACACACACACACACACACACACACACACACACACACACACACACACACACACACACACACACACACAACGCACACATGCCCCCCACCACCATCATGCTCTTCTAGCCACAACACAAAAACTTCCTTATCTCTGCTGCAGACAGTCCTCAGTGTGAGTATAACCACCGCCATGTGAGATATCAGTGAGTGCATATACCGTATACAGAAATCTTCTCTTTGTCGGTTTGGAACAAACAGTTCCGTGGAAGTGCATGTTTGTCAGTGGTATCGAAACAACTTCAACATTTATGTGACAAAAACTATGTTAACCTATGAGGTATAAATGTTGCATTCTGTATCAGTAGAAAGAAACAAAGACTTCCCTCTGCTTCAGTCCTATGTGTAAACAACACCCAGCATGTTTGATAGTGTGGACAGTGATGCTTTTTTAGAGACAGAGAAATGGAGAAAGTCATTTCTCAACTTTTTAACAGTCAACTTTACTATTGACTGTTAAAATGAATGGTAGAACAGATCATGTTCATAAGACTGACGCTGTCATGACCATGACTTGACAGCTGTCATGAACTGTTGTCATTAAGTGTCATTCCCACAGGTATGACAGGGAAACAGGGACTTGAGTCTGTAACCCTTCTTTGACTATGGAGTCCACGTATGGTACCACAGTGCCTCAAAGGCCTTAAAAACAAGGCTCCAAATGCCCAAAATAAACTGGTTAGGCTTACTGCTTAACTTTCCATCTTGGGCTGACCTTACCCCTGATCATTTTGAAATTATGGGATGGCTCATCATGGTAGCTGACAGTACAGCATCTTGCAATGGGCCTGGTGTACAAGATACACTACACCACTAAGATACCCATGTACCTGACAAAATACTTCCAAAACGTCAAGGATGTACACAATTACAACACCAGAGGCACACTTAAATTTGTTCTCCTGCTATGCCACAAAAATGTGGAAAGCCGATGGCCTTAAAGGAGTGTAAATCTCTACCATCCTTAACACAGCGGGTGCCCACGAGGTGTCAACGCGACAATTTCTTTGATGTCGCTGGAGGCCCACGACGCGTTGGACGCGTTTACTGTAATTACAGTATAACTTTATATCTCACCGTTAGGTCGGGGCTACGCCTGGATGTAGCCCATTAGCCGCTAGTCGTTTCGAGTCGACATTGAGAGCATCGCGCGGCCGTTTTTCTCCGTATACTCCAATGCATTTCCCCATCTTTAAAGCCCTTTATCTCCGATGTTTGTTTTATGGCTAAAACTGTGGCCGCGTGCGGCAAAATGTCCAAATTTTGATCGGCAGTGAACAGCTATGATCAACACTAGCCCATACAGTAAGTTACACAATAACATCCTGTCTGCGCTCATGTGACCAAGTGACGTCATCACGCATGCATTGACGCAACAGGGCCTCGTATTCTTCTATGGAAGTGCTATGGGGGCACTCAGAGGGGATGACTGGCGCCTCCTGGTGGGCAGTCGATGTGTTAAAAACCGCTCTGAAAAGTCACTTACCCGTTGCTGCAACTCGAAACTGGTGAGAAAAAGAAAGAATTAAGAAAAGAAGACAAAGCCTGTTCTTAGTGTCAGGGGGAGGCCCTGACCCTTTTACTGTAAATAATAATATAAATAATAATTATTTTTATTGTTGTGTTTTCCGAACGTTTTATGATATTTTTGTATTTTGTATTGTGTTGTATTTGTCTGTCATTAAATGTTTATACGAATTGAGTACAAAAGGAACCCAATTTAAACAAGCCATTGAACTTTCTTGTAAGTTTATAAAGTTTAAATCCATTTAGTTTACCTTGTATCAGTGAACTGTATTATCCTATACTTTTTCCCATGCAAACTTATATTAAAGTATTCAATCAATGAATCAATCAATCAATCAAACTGCACACAAACGTACCATGCAGATACCATAGGATGATAATGTAAAATACCATGAAATAAGCTTAAACCTACTGTATTAATTTGAAACATTTTCACTTATACAGTATGCACACTTATGAGGAAGATGAAAGAATTAATGGAAATATCATGGCCCCTCACGCTATTCCATTACTAGTATTTTATACATATTTTATTTATTTATTTATTTTATTTGAATGTGAAATATCCCTTTTTTGTTCTCTAGTAATCTAGGGGCTGTAAAAAAACTAGTTACATATTTTTTACTGTATCTCTGTGTAAGTATTTTGCGATTATCAGTTGTTTGATTGTTGGTTGTTTTCATTTGCTTTCTGACTATTTTATTGATATGTTTTTATGTTTTTAATTAAGCTGAACCAGCATGCTATGTTGTCATTGGGGACAGAGGTGATAAGTGTTGTTATATGTATTATTTGGGGACACAGATGAAGATGAAGTGGTATGATGTTTCCAACATAACAAACAACAGCTAGGAGTAATATCCAAGCCTCAGGTCAAAGTTCATTACTAAACAGTATTTGATCCACTTCTATACTTGCTGTACTTATCAGGACAGGAGAGATAGTTTGTTACTTATTATCAATGTGCAACTTTTTGTCTTTAAGGATTCATAAAGTACATGCATAATGTCCTTAATAGTGTGACATTGAATACAATTAACTGTACATTCAACATTTTGTAACAATGTTTATTTTTGAATAAATAAATCCTCTTTGTGTCAGAGCTGTTGATGAACATCTTCAATACTAGAGTCATCCAGGCATGACATATTTATACAGTCAATGCCAGAAGTTGTCTTCCTCCTGGTCCCCTTGACAAAAGGGGATTATGCCTTGTATCACACACAGGACATATACTGTACATACACACACCCTCCTCTACATAAACGCCAGGTCGGCTGCCACCCTTCTTTTAGATAGCCCTTTAAACCACCCTTTACATGGGCTAACGTGCTAGTGCGTGCTGTGGTTGTGTCTGTGTGTTATGTGTGTCCTGCCCACTGACTGTGTGCGCTACACGTTGTTAGGGTGGAAACAATGCTGTATGCATGCCACAGTTGTGTGTCCTGCTGTTCAATGCGTGCACTCAGACTCCTGTGACTTTCTTTAGGCGGAGACAGTTTGATTTTCACAATAAAACAACGCGCACCGCCCGTCCCTGCACCCGCAAATTTATAATTGTATATATTCTGCCCGTTTTCACCCGTCAAAAGACGGGTACCCGCGGGGCCCCGTCCCATTGCAAGACTCTGCAAGTGGACATTTATGTAGCGTCTCTGTTAACCACAGCACTTAAACATTTAAACAAAGTCTGCAACTCACTGGTAAATGGTGCATCCTGTTTCAGAGGAAATAATGTGCTGTGGTTTGCAGGTGTGAAAACAACCCTCTGTTCTGTGCTCCAGTATGAACACACTCACAATGTATGAACTGTTAGATGTTGGTGAGTGGATAGTTTACACACATGATAAAAACTCAATTCACACACATTCATCTAACCTGCACATCAGGAGCAATTAGGCTCAAGGATACTTCCAGGATCGAACTGGGAACCTTGCAGTTCTCCATCCGCTACTCTACCGGCCACTCTACCCCTGAGACACTGCCGCCCTGCACCAGGCATATACTATACATACATACCGGTACATGCACATGCATCGCCATGTCATAAACATCATGATGTATTTTCATAGTCCATGCCAGAAGTTGTCTTCCTCCTGGTGCCCTTGACAAAAGGATTTTTGCCTTGTACCACACACAGGACACATACCGGTACCTCCGTGTTGTTGCTGCACTGAGTGCACTGTCTCGCTGTTGGAGGAGAGGCCGCGTGAGTGTGTGTGCGCGCGTGTGTGTGAGAGGAGTCCTCTTCACGTGGTTGCAACAACGTTCCTTTTTTCCTCTTTCTTGATACAATATATTTCTTACCTGGGACCTATAGTTTGAGATATATTTCTTACCTGGGACCTATAGTTTGAGAACCGCTGTCATAGAGCAGAGGAAAAGTAATTTTCCTTACTACTGTCCCTACGGTTGACAACGGTGGCCGCGGGTACTTCTTGCTACGGACAAATCTTGTACGTTCATTTGGGAGGTGTGCGTAAAGGTCCGTTTGCGGACCTAAATCATACAGACAATTACGGACTGGGAGAAAGACTGGACGGACCAAATGGACCAAATCTTTCTCACCCTCCGTTTCTTGTGTATTCCTGCGGTCCTTATGTACTACTATGCATGGTACTTAAGTAGTTCTGTGGAAGAGTATTTCTAGTAGTATCGAAATTACGAGAATAATGTCGGTTGAAACCTCTGAGCTCACTAGATGTGCCATCCTGCATGAGGGGAAATATGCAAAAAACCACAACCTCTGTGCTCTGTTCAGGCCTCATTGTGACCAACAACACTCACCGTGTGTTCACTGTTAGTGAGAGGGACAGTTACAGATGTAGTGTTTTAATTTATGTTGTATCAGATTTCTGTTGAGCAAAATCATGTCATGTCATGTCATGTCATGTCATGTCATGTCATGTCATGTCATGTCATGTCATGTCATGTCATGTTGTGCTTGCAAAATGCAAAGGAATGTAAGGAATTTCATTTATTTGTATGGTTCAAGACACAATGGATGCTGACAGAACCCTTGCTAAAAACCCCAGGACAAATATCCACTTGTTCTAGATAGTTTGCCCTCCTGGCCCCCAAACTGTGGAATAAACTCCCTGTCGCACTTAGAACAACAGACTCACTCTCTGGCTTCCGCCGTGGACTGAAGACTCACCTCTTCAGACTCCACTTAGACCCATAGCACTACGGTAACACTCGCCTTCCCTCATTGACCACCAATGACCATACATGAAGCTAGATAGCATTTTTTATTTTTATTTTATAGGTTTTTAGAAGTTTTATACTAATTAGGTGCGTGGTCTACCTTTGTTATTGTTTTTCTAGATTGATATTCCTATGCATTTGTTATATCAAACATATAATTTTCCAAATGTCTGTCTGTCTGTCTGTCTGTCTGTCTGTCTGTCTGTCTGTCTGTCTGAGTGAGTGTCTGTCACAGTGTTTCTCCTCAGTGGCTGGAGCAATTGATCTGAAATCGCATCACCATTAGCATATGAACACACCTAACATAACTGTGAAGCCCGTTTGTCACTTTCACAAATCATATGCTGTATATTAGCATTTTCATGGTGTATCTATATCTATTCTGCATCTAGCTTGAGGCATATCTATTCTGCATCTAGCATGAGGCAACATGTTTAACCAGCTGTGTGTGTGTGTGTGTGTGTGTGTGTGTGTGTGTGTGTGTGTGTGTGTGTGTGTGTGTGTGTGTGTGTGTGTGTGTGTGTGTTAGGGTTTAATATTTTCCCGAATTTAGCTCATTTTACCGGGATTTTTCTGAGCTTCTCCCGGGCTCCCCGGTATTTTCCCGTCAATAATAATAATAATAATTAATAATGTTTAATAACCATGGATTGGCCTTTTGGTGACAGTACCCCTTTAACCAACCAGGGGGCGACATTGCGTAGCCTATCGGCTGAATTTCCACGTGTCACTGAAAATAGATGATCTGCAAGCTCACAACACGTCGACGCTATGTGAGCTTGCAGATCGGCTATTTTCAACATGACACTCGCAGGACAAACCATAATCAAGCTAATGGGAGATGTGTTGGTCGCGCACAAATCTTCACAACGCAACGCTTCAATGTTCCTCAATGGCTCAGTCATTATAAACCATTGCATTACTTACACAATTGGATATATTTGGGGGGATAACGCTTGCAAGATCATTCTTCATAGTTCACCCCAAGAAAGCAAGGTCAGGCTTGTCAACTCTCCTGGATTTCCCAGGAGTCTCCTGGATTTTGAACCCCTCTCCTGGGAGTCTCCTGGATTGGCAAATCTCCTGGATTTCTCCTGGATTTTGTATCAAACTCCCAAAATTCACCAGAACACAGGAAATTACATCTACTATGTTAAAAGATTTCTGGGGGAGGACCCCCAGACCCCCCGCTTTAGAGGTGGGGGCAATGCATGCAAGAAAGATCATACACATTCAATTAAGTAATGACTTAAAGATGAGAAATCATTATTAAAGATGTCCTTTTGCTTCAGTCATCAAATCTGTACACCAACATTTGGCATTTTAAGGCTGAAATTGTACCCATGCTAGTAAAGCAAGCCTGATAAAAGTATCAAACATGCACAAAATTCACCAGAACACAGGAGATTAAATCTACTATGTTAAAAAATGTTCTGGGGGAGGTCCCGGTTTAGGGGTGGGGGCAATGCATGCAAGATCATATAGATATTCACTTAAGTAATGACTTACAGATGAGACATCATTATTAAAGATGTCTTACTTTGCTTCTGTCATCAGATCTGTACACCTACATTTGGCATATTAGGCTGAAATTGTACACATGCTAGTAAAGTAAGCCTGATAAATGTATCAAACATGCACAAAATTCAACAGAACACAGGACAATATATCTATTAATACGTTTTGGGGAGAGGATCGACCCCCCAGACCCCGGTTGGGGAGTTCCGCGCACCCCCCAAAAATAAATCTCCTGGATTCTGACAGTCCAATGTTGACAACCCTGAGCAAGGTAGACCACAAATGTATTACTTACAGTAGGCTACAGTAGTTTATGTAACGTGGATTCATATTCTTCAAGGCACGATTGCCAACAACAGAATTGTTTTACATCATTTTCTATTATTTGCTGCTGGAAAACATCACGTTATAAATAGGCTAAGCATACAGGTGGTCTCTCTGTAATGGTAAAGGGACTGTTGGAAGTGGAACGCAGTATAATTTCGGTGCCACGCCACGTTATATTTAATCAATTAAGTTTATTTAGTAGGCCTATTGTACGGGACGTGGCTTTTTAGAATTCCACAGCATCTGACCGCCTCCCGTGATATCAACAGCCAAACTAAATGTCCATACAAGTTTTAGTCAAGTATATATTATGTCCCAAACTGGGCAATTCATAATGTTACAGCAAATAAAGAAGCCCACCCCCCACTGCTGCTTGTCGCTGCAAGAGCTGCGCCCGGCTCGTTCTCTAGATTGCAAGCTGCGCAGCGGCTGCGCTCATCAAAGAGGCAGTGCAAATCAGAGAGAGATTAATTTGTGGTTGGATTATTGTAGGCATATTGACGTTCTGATTCATTCTGATATATATTTTTTCCTGTTAAAAAAGGAGGCGAGGATATGTGGCAAGCAGCCTAATTGGCCACGCACTGTAGTAGGCATTTCTAGTGATAATTAGCCTAATTTATATAAGAAAAAGACAATCTCTGGGATGACGGTTCTCGAAGCCAATAACCGGGAGGGAAATTAGGTGCGCTCAGGCCGGGAGTCCCGGGATCCCGGTTCCCGGCATTAAACCCTAGTGTGTGTGTGTGTGTGTGTGTGTGTGTGTGTGTGCGCAGGCGGGCGGGCGGGGGGGGGGGGGGGGGGGGGGGGGGGGTCTGTTGTCTGGCCCTGTTACAGATTTTGTCCAAAAATCATGCAGATCGGTACACAGTATCTCTGTAGCCATTAAACGAAACGGGTATTTCTTACATTGATGCTCCTACATATTATCATGCAAGCACCAGTTAAAGTTACTTTCCATCCCTCATATACTGTGTGCACAGTGCACATCCCATAACCCACACACTGCACATCATTTCAGAGCTCATATCTTTGAACGGGTAAGGACTAGTTGTTGTTAATGTACTGAAATATTATCTTGCTTATTATAGTGATGTGTATTACCTGCTTATTGTAAATTGCTTTGGATTAAAAGCGTCTGCTAAATGCCTAAACTGTAAACTGTAAACTCTCCTGGATTTCCCAGGAGTCTCCTGGATTTTGAACCCCTCTCCTGGGAGTCTCCTGGATTGGCAAATCTCCTGGATTTCTCCTGGATTTTGTATCAAACTCCCAAAATTCACCAGAACACAGGAAATTACATCTACTATGTTAAAAGATTTCTGGGGGAAATCTGCTTATTGTAAGTTGCTTTGGATTAAAAGCGTCTGCTAAATGCCTAAACTGTAAACTGTAAGACCATAATCACATAGTATGGAGCACAAACAGAACTCTTTTGTTTTCTTTAACACATTGACCGCCATTTTAACATACCTCCGTACTCCCACCTGCCATTCGTCTCCATAGACTTCCATGTAATTGGGTGTGCACGGATCATGCACACCCATGCCTAGATAATGCACCACGTGTGTCCACATTGCTCACAGCTTTCAAACAAAAAAATCCGAATGGAAATCCGTTCAGGCATTCATGAGATAACAGCCACTATGTTTAACAAAGATGGCTGCCAAAATGGCTGCCATGCTTGAAAGATGGGGTTGCTATGGGGGTTAAACATGCAATTTCGCGATTGCTATCATGCCTACTCCATTTTTGGGGATCAAAAAAATGTTTTGAAAAAAAAAAAAATTGAATTTTTTTTTCTTTTTTTTTTTTTAATTCTCGGGACTATCGGGCCTGGCGGGGAAAGACATTGGAATAATCTCGGGACTATCGGGCCTGGCAGGGAATGAGTTAAAAAGAACACCCACAGCAGCATCAGATAAATTGACAGTGAGTAAGAGAGGGAGGAGTATAGATGTTGCATCCTGTTTCAGTGGAAATAATGTGCTGTGGTTTGCAGGTGTGAAAACTAACCTCTTTTCTGTGCTCCAGTATGAACACTCACCATGTATGAACTGTTTGATAGTGAGAGGATAGTTTACAGCAATGTTAAAAGATCTTATGAAAACCCAACAGAAACTCAACTTAAATGATTATTTAAGGTGTTTTCATAAGACCATAGATAGGAACACAGATAACAGACTTTATTGAGACATACAGATATATTTCAAACACACGTGTGTGCACACCCTATAAAAAGCCTGCCTCCCCAGTCCTCTCCCAGCTATTCTATAATAAATATTATTTAAATGTTGTTTGACTGTGTCTCCCCATTTTTTGTTGTGGTCTCTGGCCAGGATCGTAACAGATCAAACTGGGAACCTTGCGGTTCTCCATCCACCGCTCTACCGGACACTACACCCCTGAGCCACTGCCGCCCCGCACAAGGCATTTACATACATACATAGGCCTACATACATACATACATGCACATGCATGGCCATGTCATAACCATCATGATGTATTTACACTGTCCATGCGAGAAGTTGTAATCCTCCTGATGCCCTTGACAAAAGGGGATTTTTGCCTTGTATCACACACAGGACACATACTTTAAATTACATTTTAGGGATGAGGGGTTGTAGGCAGTGGCGTAGACAGAATCGAACCGGCGACTGGGCCTGAGCCCAACTGGGTGGGCCTGGGTGCGCGCCGCGCGATAGCGCGGCGCGCGAAAAAAAATCCATGTTTTTCGGGTCGGATCGGGTCTTCTGGTGCGATTTGGGTCGGGTTTGCATGATTAAATAATCAATTCATGCGTGGAGTCCACTAGTGATGCGCGGGTCATTCCAGCCGTGCAAAAACAGAATGGCATATTAGAGAAGAAGCCGGTAACATGACGGCATGAGATGCTTATTTTAATTGACAACACTCCTGTTAGTATAAGACTATACACACGGAGCACAACGCTAATGTATCACAGAGAGATATTGCAGACTGACCCAGTAGCCTAGTCACTGGTGCAAGACAAAATAAACAACTATGAAGAGAAAAGACCGAAATGTTTAATTGCACCGTCAACTTTTTATCAGAGCTCTGACGCTTCTCCCTCTCCCACAACAAAAACAGCCAAGCCAGCAGAACGTAATTAACCAGTCTCACTCACCTATTGCTGCTTTCAAACGCTGTGTATTGTTTTAAGTCCCAGGAGCATGGTTTTCATATCATGAATATGAACTTTAGATTAGTCAAAAAGCTTGTGGCAGTAATCCACGTGAATCCTGTATACATTGTGCAGGCTGCAACAACTCTTGACAAGTAGCCCAACACGCTTAAGCATTTCCTGTAACGGTGGATTTCAAAATAAGACCCTGCCGTAATATGATGATATATAAGCAATTGGTTTTATTTTTAAGTCGACTACTTACAGGAAGTAAATGGACTAAATTAGAATTACATGACACACTAGTCTAGACATGCTTGGCTGCGAGCAGGGAAGGACGCTTGTTGCACATTATATTATACTGTATATCACTAGCGTCCACATGATGATGTTATGTTATTTTAGTTGTTGTAAGGATGCGACTATCATCAAAATGACTTAATGTGCTATAAAAAAATATAATATATGTAATAAAATAAAAAAATAAAAAATATATATAATTTATTTTTTTATTTTTTTGGGTGGGCACAAAAACGAAATGGGTGGGCCTAGGCCTAGTCAGGCCCACCCATGGCTACGCCTCTGGTTGTAGGGCAAGGGCGAAAATAGAGCCCATATAGTACACCTCTGTAGGTCGTGCAAATTGAATTATAATGTCCTATACTGCATTATGTAATAATAGTTGGAGCCATATATGACACTGCCCTGCTGACTTCCTATGATCTCAATTTTGTGAGTTTTGGAACAAAGAAGCAGCCTGTGTGCAAGAGGCTACTTTTAGTGGCAATGGAAACATCTCTGTTAGCTGCAGTGGTTCAACAGTTCTGAGAAAAATGTCAAGCAACAAGCTCACTGGTGTTGGTACATATACCGTATAAACACACCGGTGTGAAAATGACCCACAGCCATCTCCTCAGTGTTAGCTGCAGATAGTACAAGTGAGAATGCCAAAGGCCATTCTTGACACATTTTTGGACATTGCTCCTACAGATTTTCCCTAAAATTATGCAAAGCGGTATACACAGTATGTCTACAGTCATGTCATCAAGATGGATCTGTCCCATTTAGCGCCACCATCAGGCTGATTTTTACATGTGACCTGACGGTCGGTTATCTCCCGATTAGGGTGTCTTACTGGTTAGGCTTACACACCTGACTGGAGTAGGCTATGTGTTGAATTGGACTATTTAATAAGAGCACAAATTGCTATCTTTAGTGAGTGGAGATAATTGGACTGTACAGGGATTTTTTTTTTAAGAATATATATAATAGAAAACATTTGAAAAAGGGGAACATACAGTTGAGTTGAAGGGGGTACAGCAATGTTGTAAACAGAGCTATGTCACATTTTGTCACATTTTGTTATGTACATGTTGTATATATATATATATATATATATATATATATATATATATATATATATATATATATATATATATATATATATATATATATATACTGTATAGGGTATAAAGGTTTGTTGGACCAAATAGCAGCAATCATTTGCAGTAGCATTGGGACAAAAAGGAGCATTTTTCCTCAAAATGATTTTAAATAGTATACAAAAAAGCCTGAGATTTAATGCGTTTAAAGGTAGCAGCTCTGTTTATGTGTGCAGTAGGTCTAGATGTCATACACTGAATAATGAACTGTTAAAACAACTTATCCTGTGAAAGTCTGCCCCCTGTTGTTGCTTAGTGGCTATTCTGATTTCCAAAGCTGAAGGTGGAGCCCTCATGGCTTATGGCAAAAGCATATTCCTTTCTGTTACAAGCCCTGTCATGGGAACTGATTAACAGCTTTTCTGCAGATCTAAGATTACAGAGTATATGTTGGCCTACAATATTTTGTGCATGTGCATATGCATGCTTATGTCCCTTGTACATGGAGGCATGGCTCAGGGGTAGAGTCACTAGAGTGGCCGGTAGAGTGGCGGGTGGAGAACTGCAAGCTCTATATTTGCTCTATTTCACTCTCTCTTTTAACACATGAAGTTGTATCATGCCGACTATAACAAAGATGTCCCTAGGAGTATGATAATGTGAACTTGAGGAAATGGACATTAAGCAATATCATTTCATATCTTGCTATTGTAGTGCTAGTTTTATTACTGTGCTGAATATCAGCACAGTAATAAAACAGTAGGTATGACTAGCTCTACCAAAATCTAGCAAGTAGTAAGCAACAGTTTATGATTAGGTTGATTGTTTTGATTCATTCTTTAATATAAATATTTGTTTAATTTGCCTCCACCAACAAACAGCTCTGTGTTATGTGTGTTTACATCTGGAGACTCCCATCCAGGACAGGCTTCAGATGTCGGCCTCCTCAGGAGACTTGGCTCAGTACTATGAACAGTTCTGGTGTTCATTTATGCAGAATATCACCATTCACAGAATGTGTCTTGATCAGGGTACTGTATATTAGTCTTATGAACCTGAAGGGCAACTCCATTACCCTGTAAACTTCATCTGATCCTTGATCAAGGCCTCGCCCTCCACCCACCCACACATGTGAAAACTGAGTAACTCATTGTTCTTTGAAATAACTCTCTGTTTCTGTTTCATTTTGTAATTGAGTAACACACCACTCTTAGAATATGTCTTGATCAAATGATTATACTGGCAATAACTATTAAATAGCATACCGTAATCAATTTGATCAGTGCTAGTTGCACAACCCTTAAGGCCTAGCCAAGGAGTTTGTAACATAAATAAAACCAGTAAGACTCCCTAATCGGGAGATAAGCGACCGTCAGGTCACAGTATACACAAAGAGCGCAATTACGTTACCAGCGTGATGGGCATTTGAGGTTCAAATGACTCCTCACAGATGTTTCAAGTGTAAAGATGTGTTTTTTTTCCATATTTCTCTATTTTCACTACTTACACGCATGTACACCAATGAAAACCAAACCACGTGAATTGTACATGATGACTATTTATGGAGGCCCTGTGTTACCTGTCCCAAGGCAGGGCATACACACAATTGTATAGGTGAATTAATACATAGTAGTTGGGGCAAATCCGATACTTCCGTGACCCCGAGAGCGAAGGTCTGTTTTTCAATGGATTTGTCATCTAGGAGGGCTATTAAACAAATTTGGCCGGGGTGTATTTTTCAAAATGGTGGGGAAAATGTTTGACAGCTAGGGTAATTTTCAGTCTCATTCACTTACTATACACTGCACTATAAAGGAAAAAATGACTCCCAAAAAATCTGCTTTAAGTGGGATGTGAGGGGTCAAACTATAGGGGTTTTTAATTATTCTGAATCCATTGCAAGCATTTGTTTTGCATGAAAAACATTCCTTGGCCTAAAAAGACTGTGAAAATTGATGACTCATCACTAAACCATCGTTTTGTGGGGCCATTTCTTGACCAAGGAATGTTTTTCATGCAAAACAAATGCTTGCAATGGATTCAGAATAATTAAAACCCCTAGTTTGTCCCATCACATCCCACTTAAAGCTCCGTGGGAGTAATTTTTTCCTTAGTGTAGTGTATAGTAAGTGAATGAGACTGAAAATTACCCTAGCTGTCAAACATTTTCCCCATCATTTTGAAAAATACACCCCGGCCAAAAAGATAAGTTATTACTTATAAGATAAGTAATAACCCTCCTAGATGACACATCCATTGAGAAACGCACCTTCGCTCCTGTGGTCACGGAAGTGCCATAAATGACCCAGCTATAGACCATAGGGATGTAACGATATAGTAACTGAATCGAAAAATCGATTTTAATTTGCAATGATCTACTATATCGTTTGCAAAAGCAAAATATTGTACCGTTTTGGCTTTGTATCGTATCGTATCGTTTTAAAATGCAGATAATCGGTATCGAATCATTTTGCAATGCAAATAATCAGTCGTATGGAAACTAAGTATTTCTGCCTTGTATTTAGCAAATTTAAGAGGGAAAATGAAAAAAATTACCTTTCAATTCCATATAGCTACTTTTGGTCTATTGATAAATGTGTCTAATCTCTGTGTTCCTGTCAAGGAGTGGGTTTGTCCATACAGTATGTGTTGAAATATAATGTCCATGTATTTGCTAGAGAATCACAGTGTTTACTTATTTATATCCATAATAATTGACACGTTTTACACAGATTGAATTTCTTTGCTAAATAGTTACTATATCGATTTTAAATCAATTGAATCGAATCGTATTGTATCACCATGAATGAACCAATATCGTCCATGTATCGTATCGTCAACCATGTATTGTGATACGTATCGTATCGCTATTAAAATATATTGTTACAACCCTAATAGACCAAGTTCACACTGGGATTCTACAAACAAAAGCACAGGCTACAAACAGACAGGTCATTTGGCTGAGAGAGAGAATGAACTGTGCAGACCCAGACATGTTGTGAGTAGCAGTTTCACACTGGGCATGCAATATTCATATTCATTACCAACTGATGATAATACTGTACACATGTCGTTTGGATGTTGTTTGTGATTACAGATTAATGATAATGTTGTTTTCAGTCTATAGAATAAAACAAGCCCAATTTGATCTCAGAATGACGTCAATCAAAGCGGAAGTGGTTTGATACATACTGTATATGAGCTGTTATTGTGACATTGTATGAATTGTTTGTCTCTGTATATTGAGTCATGAAGGCAGAGGGATAAAGAGTACTGTGTAATTTGTACGTTTTACTTTTGGTACGTTAAGTACATTTTGATGCAAATACTTTTGTACTTTTACTCAAGTACATTTCGAGATGCAGACTTTTACTTGTATCAGATTATTTCTGTTGCAGTATTGATACTTTTACTTTTACTTTTTCCACCACTGGTTGTTTCAGCCCCTTTCCCTGCCTGCCTTCCTGTCGTACCTGCTCTTTGTCCCCTCTCTATCCTCTAAAGCAGTGGACCCAAAAGAGAAATTAGACATTTGTTCAGGACCCAAACTAGCGGAAATAGCAGATCTACAAGCTCCTATTTTCACTACTCTAACATATAATGTTGTCTTTTATTCGTAAATTTGTGAATAATATATTATTCACAAAATATAAAACCCTATCGAATCTCTTAATTAACACCATGTGAAGCAGTTTGTTTATGCTGATATACTGAAATGAAAAGAATTGCAGTTGTCATTTCGGATTAGCCTGTGAGCTTGATCAGCTATAACAGAAATAAGGTCCATTGATTGTACTAAGTCTAGTGGTCAACAACCTGTATTATTGTGACCGTAGGTTGCAGTTTACAATGAAAGTGTCTCAGAGGAGTATAAATAGACTAGTAGGACATATTCAACGAGTCTAACCAGTCAGTGTGGTTGCCGTGACACGAGTCACCTTTGCAAATTAATTCCATACTTGTCCCTGTTATGCCCATATATGGAGATCCCTGATGTCATCAATATTAAGCCCATAGCTTGGAATGCCCATATATGGACATAATGTGTGAGTCTCATGTGGTCTATGACATAAGACATCTATGATGTCAGAAGTCAGTCATATCCATGAGCAAAAAGAGGAAAACATTTGCCACAGAGGCACAACAATCCAGGTCAGGCACTAAGGTGGATTTAACAATAAAAGGGCTTTATTCAATGGGCTAGAACATTATTAAAATACATCAACACGTTTCAGCAAATGCCTTCTTCAGGGTGTTACTGAATATTTGGGAAAAATATTTTGTCCACATTTTGTGCCCATATGAGATCCCTGATGTCATTAATATTAAGCCCATAGCTTGGAATGCACATACAGTATATGGACATATTGTGTGAGTCTCATGCGGTCTGACATAAGACATGTCAGACATCAGTCATATCCATATTTGGGAAACTATTTTGTCCACATTTTGTCCTACTTAAACAACCAACCACAACTGGAATCACACTTGAAGATGAATTTCGTCCTGCAAGACCTCTCGCCCTTATGGCGTCTTACTGGTAATATAAGTATATGAGCTGTTTGAACTGTTAAGATATGCTCTCCCATTTCATTTATTGTTGTATTTATTGTATTTATCACTGACTTTTATTGTGAAAGTGACTAATGGGAAATGTGTATGACAAACAGGAAATGCTCTGACATCACTGCTGGTTTTTGTATTTAATGAGTGTCAATAAAACCATGCCTCAGTTGTGAGTCACTGAGTTCCAGCAGAGCTGATGCCTCCCGTGTGTTCTGTAATATTTCCTCCGTCTGTTTTATTCACTTCGAGTATTTTTGGTTGATCGCTGCAGTGCGAAACTTAACAGGTTATGGGCCCAGTTAAACCAGGTAGTACCAAAGTTATTTTCGAGGTGAAAAGTTTGTAGCTGTGCTAGGCTAACAGCATGGCCATGTGGGCTGCTCCGAGTAGCTGTTGGACCAGGCTTGTTTTTGACGGAGATGAGGAGAAGTATGAACTTTGGGAGATGAGATTTTTGGGACATTTGTTACTTCGAGGTTTGAAGAACATCATCCTAAACAAGCCACCCGAGGGTGAAGAAGACAAGGGTAAAAATGCCTTGGCGTATGCAGAGTTGCTCCAGTTTCTGGATGACAAAAGCGTGTCGCTTGTAATGCGGGAAGCGGCTGATGATGGTCGCAAGGCGCTAAAAATCCTGAGAAACTATTATGCAGTGCCTTTCTCCGAGTCAAAGACCAAGCCCAGAGGTGAGGACTTTGAGAGGAGGCATGCGGCAGCAGCAGAGGGCGACTACGCCATGGGGATTCAGATGCGGCCGAATGTGAAGTGGGCGACTACAGGTGACCGGCGCCGGTGTTACCGATGTGGTGTGAGAAACCATGTTGCAAAAATGTGCGATCGCCAGCAGCAGTGGTGCAACCACTGCCACAGTGCCACACACCGGTATACAGCCTGCAGAAGGAGACGGCAGTGGCACCAGCGAGACGACGTCCAGAGACTCTCGGAGGGGTGCAGCGACAGCAGCGTCGGCAGCCCCCGCGGCGGCGGCAGCGGGAGCGACGGCAGCAGCGGTCGTGAGTACTCATTCCGAGTGAGTGACTGTGATGTCGGGCCAGTCGGGCTTCAACGAGGACATCGTGTTGAGAAGACGGGTCTGATGGTTGACACGAGAGCGACGTCTCACATCATCACAGACATTAAAAAGTTTAAGAGTTTCGACAAGTGTTTCCAGCCAAAGGTTCATTGCATGGAGTTGGCTGATGGTACGAGAAGCAGGGGAATGGCAGAGAACAAAGGTGATGCGCAGGTGACGCTGATCGACAGCAGGGGGCAACGTCACACAGCTACTTTGTGTCAAGCCTTGTACATTCCTTCATACCAGCAAGATATGTTCTCTGTGCAAGCAGCAACCACCAGTGGTGCCTCGGTCATCTTCACGAAAGGTAAAGGTGTTCTAAAGTGCAAAGATGGTACCCAGTTCAACATCAATATGTACAATAGACTCTATTATTTGAGCACAGTGAACAATGAGTGTGATGATGAAGACCATTGTAATGGATGTTACGATATGCATAAAGTTGAATTGATGTGTTATGCCTACATGCAGGATAAGAATACACGTGATTCAAGATGTGATAACAGTGTTAAAGTGCAGAAGCACAGGTTGATTAAATGTGTAACCACACAGCAGACACAGACAGACAGGTGTGCTGAGTTTGAGGCTGCATTAGTTGCACCTAAGAGCGGGCAGAAGAAGCCTGAAGCTAAATGTAAAACCATACGTTATCCACCTCTAGTGAGGAGGATGAAACGAGCAACTTTAAATAACAATGTATCTGGTGAATACTGTTATGGGTTTGTGTCGAAGCCTAGTAGGCCTATTGCAATGAATGAAGAAATTGAATCACTGTGCGAGAAAGATCTGTTTGCCCTAACCAGACTGCCAGAGGGCAAGAAAGCAGTGGGGGGTAGGAGAGAAAAGAAAAAGAAAAAAAAAAGTGTTCATTTGTTTGGGGTGATGAAGTGATTAGTTGAAGGTGAGGTGACTTGTATTTAGTGAATGTGACATTGATTACGATATGGTGAATGTTGAAGAAAGATTTTGAAACGTGCCTGAATTTTATTATTGAAAAAAAAAAAAAAAAAAAGTGTTTGGGATCATGAGATGATTATTTAAAGTATTTGATGCTGTATGGTCATGGTTTAATGTGAGTTGAATAGACATTCTTGAATATTTATTGTAAAGAAAAAGAGCAAGAAGAAATATGTACAGTATAATGTGAGATCAAGTGGGGGTGTTAAGATATGCTCTCCCATTTCATTTATTGTTGTATTTATTGTATTTATCACTGAATTTTATTGTGAAAGTGACTAATGGGAAATGTGTATGACAAACAGGAAATGCTCTGACATCACTGCTGGTTTTTGTATTTAATGAGTGTCAATAAAACCATGCCTCAGTTGTGAGTCACTGAGTTCCAGCAGAGCTGATGCCTCCCGTGTGTTCTGTAATATTTCCTCCGTCTGTTTTATTCACTTCGAGTATTTTTGGTTGATCGCTGCAGTGCGAAACTTAACAGAACTTGCAAGACATGTGTCATTGATTGATTCCCAACAATAAGGAACACAGTGTTTTCCCTATCAGGGAAGGGACTGTTCCTTGTTTCAAGGAACAGTTGGCAACCCTTTGAACCCTATGATGTACAATACCAAGTAACCAGAAGATTCTGTTCTACTATACCAGAGTAAACCTTTTGTATATCTGACTTATATGATTGCATAAGAAATATGTTTTTGGTGTGACCACACACGCGCACGCACGCACGCACGTACGCGTGCGCGCACACACACACACACACACACACACACACACACACACACACACACACACACACACACACACACACACACACACACACACAACTATCATAAGGAGTCAAGGTCAGCTGCATACTTTCACTTTCATTTGTGTCAGGAGTTGTTTCTGAGAAATGGTATGATCTTCTGTAAAGCACCATCCCACAAACACCCACACACCCACACACACACCCACGCACGCACGCACGCACGCATGCACGCACGCACGCACGCACACACACACACACACACACACAAACTATGAGTCATCTGATTCCTCCACCCACCTACGCTTTGATGTTTCATTGTTCTTTACTAATTATTGACGCACGCACGCACGCACGCACGCACGCACGCACACACACACACACACACACACACACACACACACACACACACACAGTTATTCACAGGAATGAGGAACTATTACTTATTCTTCTTTTCTAATCTATTCTTGTACATGGGAAATACGGGCACCAAACAGGACTTTTAGGGTTTGTGTTCACAGAACACATTTTACACGTCACGCAATTCATGTGATTATTATTGCATGCAGACAGCTTTCACTCTCAGCACCTTATTAAAAGTCTCCCCATCAGCCAGTTCCACCGGGCTAGAAGAGTTTTTAGTTCTGATGAGTCTCAGACATTCCTCCTGGGAATTATAAATGTTCAAACTGTGCTCAGTGAAGTTACACCACCAAGACTAACTCTTTTACTCATCCCCATAGTGGCAAGATAATGGACATACGTGGAGCCATATCACATGTTCTACAACCTTTGTTGTGTATCGGATAATCCCTGTGGATTTACATAGGTAAAACCAGCAGAGCTCTTTGGACTCAAATTAGTGAGCATAGAAGCAACAGGTGTGGGGATGAGCGAAACCCTGTAGCAGCCCACTTTAAACAAATGGGCCACAGCATTTCTAGTCTAAAATACTGGGGTATTGAAAAAGTTAATTAACCTCCCCGTGGTGGTGACCACAATAAGCTTCTGCTCCAACGTGAGGCTTATTATATATATTCACTCAACACTATGGCCCCTCATGGCCTCAATGAGGAGTTTGACATTAAAGCATTCCTGGGTTAGGGTTTGTATTTGCATCTCCTTTTGTTGTCTGATGCCTTACTGTATATGTCCTGTCTATACTTGTATCTATTTTTATATTGCTTAATGCTGTACCTTTATTGGTTGAATGGTGTCATTATGTAGATTTTTAATCTTTGAACACAATGTTTTTTGTTATATATATATATATATATATATATATATAAAGATTGATTTGAAAGTTTGATGTCTGCAACTGTAGTTTCACTCTAGGCATGAATACTCATCCCTTTAACATGCAATATTCATATTCATTACCAACTGATGATAATACTGTACACATGTCGTTTGGATGATGTTTGTGATTACAGATTAATGATATTGTTGTTTTCAGTCTATAGAATAAAACAAGCCCAATTTGATCTCAGAATGACGTCAATCAAAGCGGAAGTGGTTTGATACATACACAGTGCTGTGTTCTACCTGTAACGCACGTATACAGTGTCTGCTGTTGGAAATAAAAATATGAATAGCGTATGCCCTCGTGAACCTTTCAAAGTAGCGTATTTGATAGGCATTATGCACTGGCGTCTGCCCTGGCCACACAAATAGCTGCGGATCATAGATTATAGTATGCCCTAAAAAGTCTAGAACACACCACTGTACGTACATACATGAGCTGTTATTGTGACATTGTATGATTTGTTTGTCTCTGTATATTGTGACATGAAGGCAGAGATGGATAATGAGTATTGCGTATATGAGTACGTTTTACTTTTGGTACTTTAAGTACATTTTGATGCAAATACTTTTGTACTTTTACTCAAGTACATTTCGAGTTGCAGACTTTTACTTGTATCAGATTATTTCTATGTTGCAGTATTAATACTTTTACTTAAAGTAAAACATTTGATTACTTCTTCCACCACTGGTTGTTCCAGCCCCTTTCCCTGCCTGCCTTCCTGTTGTACCTGTGCTCTAAAGCCTGCTCTTTGTCCCCTCTCTATCCTCTAAAGCAGTGGACCCAAAAGAGAAATTAAACGTTTGTTCGGGACCCAAACTAGCGGAAATAGCAGATCTACAAGCTCATATTCTCACTTCTTTAACATTTGTTTACTAATTTATGAGGAAGTAACTTCAACATTGTTGTCTTTTATTCGTACATCTGTGAATATAAAACATATATCCCCTATCAAATCTCTTAACACCATGCATTGTTCATGTGAAGCAGTTTGTTTATGCTGATTTACTGAAATGAACACGCACACGCACACGCACACGCACACACATACTGGCACCAAAACAGGAATTTTTACACATAGATTAGTTAGCCTAAAAAAAGCAACAGGTTTTTACATTCTACATGAAATTATACTTCAGCTTTCATGCTCTGACTGACACACAGCGGAAAGGAAAACTCTGCACAGAAGAAAGGAAAACTGTGCCCTAGAAAAACTTTTGCTAAATTTAGCTAAAAGTTCTAAATGAATCAGATTCAGATCACACTTGTTCGCTCAAAAACAAAATAGGACTGTGTTAACATCACAAAGGGTAAATAACCAAAATGCCTTGACAAAATTATAGGGCATCAATATAAACAGCATTTACTCAATAGAACTGGCATATCAATGATATCAATTGATCAAGAGTGCTGTAGTAGTGGTCATTTACAAGGCTCTGGGCCAGACCATAGAGAATCCAGACTCAGAGATAATAATTAATAGTTAGATATACAGCACTTCCTCCAGGACACATGGCTGCTCAGAAATACCATGCCCTTTACTCATTAAACTACGTCTACATGACTCAAGGAGAAAGTGAAAGTATATATATATATATATATATATATATATATATATATATATATTTTTTTTTTTTTTTTTTTTTTTTTTTTTTGCCTCCACCAACAAACAGTTCTGTGTTGTGTGTGAGACTCCCATCCAGGACAGGCTTCAGATGTCGGCCTCCTCAGGAGACTCAGGCTCAGTACTGTGAACAGTTCTAGTGTTAATTTATGCAGAATATCATCACTCACAGAATGTGTTTTCAGGGTATATTAGTCTTATGAACCTGCAGGGCAACTCCATTAGACCCTGTAAACTAGGATTCATCTGATGCTGGACAAAGGCCTCGCCCTCTACCCACCCACACATGTGAAAACTGAGTAACTCATTGTTCTTTGAAATTACTCTCTGTTTCTGTTTCATTTTGTAATTGAGTAACACACCACTCTCAGAATGTGTCTTACACTTAATCAAATGACTATCTTGGCAATATCTACTAATTAATAGTTAGATATACAGCACTTCCTCCAGGACACATGGCTGCTCAGAAATACCATGCCCTTTACTCATTAAACTACGTCTACATGACTCAAGGAGAAAGTGAAAGTATATATATATATATATATATATATATATATATATATATAAAACCAATCATAATCATTTAAAATGGTATCATGACATGATCTGACACTGTCACGACAGCTTGTTGCTGCTTCTGCGTTCTGCCTCCGCAGCTCCGCTGCTGTGTGCAGTTGTATTTGTCATACCATGGTGTCGCGCATTGAAAATATCAGAGCTACAAGCTCACAACATGTCGGAACTTGCAGCTTTGTGAGCTTGCATGTCTGCTATGCTCGACACGCACCGCCATACGCTGAAGCACATATCCAGCTTTTCACAGCTGGAAGAGGGAACTCCGCTAGCGCTGTCTGTCTGTCTTGGACCTTAGTTCGCTCGTCACTGTTATGATGATAAACAGCCGGAGGTAATCTAAACCAAACTGGACCCAGTTGACGATAATAAAACAGGGATCCGAACTACTAATAGTCGTGGAATCACGTGGATATTATAATCATGCAACTTTCTGATCGCAGCAATTGGGCAACTACATCGCGCTAGGCAAGCAGTTCACTCGCGCCTGCTTTATTCAGTTGTGTGTTATGTGTCGTTGTCCTTCTCACTGTGACTGTGTGCGCTCCAGCCGGCAGCCCCATGTGTGTGACTTGACGTTTAGGTGGAAACAGTGCTGTATGCATGCCGTGGTTCTGTCCTGCTGCTCACTGTGTGCGCTCTTGTGACGTTTTTTATAGGCAGAAGCAGTTGTCTGATTTTCACAGTAAAATGTCACCCGCCCGTGTTTAGTAGCGCACCGCCCGTCCCCGTACCCGCAAATTTATAATAGTATATATTCCGCCCGTGTCCGCCCGTCAAACACGGGTACCCATCGGGTACCCACGGGGCCCCGACCCGTTGCAGGACTAAATAATAATAATAAATGGGACAGATCCATGTTGATGAGATGAGGGTAGACATACTGTGTACCGATTTGCGTGATTTTAGGGCAAAATTGTAGAAGCAGTGTCCAAAAATGTGTTTTGCAAGAATCGGCCTCATGGTGGCGCTAGACGAGGGCCATGTGAGAATTGGCAGGCAAGGAGTGTGTGTGCAAAAGTTGGCATGGATCGGGGCAACGGTTGCGGAGATATGAGCAGGGCAAAAGTGTGACGTGTGACGTGTGACGGACGGACAGACAGACGGCCAGCCAGCCAGCCGGCCGGCCGGCCGGCCAGCCAGCCAGCCAGCCAGCCAGCCAGCCAGCCAGCCAGCCAGCCAGCCAGCCAGCCGGCCGGCCGGCCGGCCAGCCGGCCGGAGGTTTTGATAGTAAGTGCGACCTGACGGTCGCAATAAAAAGTATGTCATGACATCACAGGTCCTCTCAAATTGTGGGCCTGTGGCTCCCCGACTATGTGTAATTGATTAACACACACACACACACACACACACACACACACACACACACACACACACACACACACACACACACACACACACACACACACTATATATATATTTACATCACTTGTAAGGACATTACATAGACTTCCATTCATTTTTATGCAAGTCCTGTGGCCTTACCCTAACCACCAGGGGCGTTGTAGCGTCTTAGATAGTGGGGGGGATGCCCTCATGCACGCGCGCGCGCCGAAAATTATCGGTTTTATGCGGTTTTGAGCATGTTTTATTCGGGTTTCCGCAGTTTATAACAATCGGAAACGGCACACTACACTTTGCCTTTGCCTCTCCACATGCACCAGCCAGCAAGAGATCTATAGTAGATGGATGTCTTGGTACCAACAGACAGACAACACGTGCCAGTTTCATATAATCAATCACTTCCAAAAGCTTTTCAGTTAATCTACTTAATTTTACACCACTGTCTACTACAGCAAGCATGATGGTTCCCAAACGTTTTAGCCCGTGAACCAAGAGAAACTAAACGTTAGGGTTACCCAAACTAGTAGTAGTGAAAATAGCAGATCTACAAGCTCACAACGAGTCGCTTCGCACTGCGTTGTGAACTTCTAGATCGGCTATTTTCAGGACCCATACAATGTGTCCGCGACGCGACCCACGCATCGATCCCAGTGTTAGGAAACAGTGGTTCTGGTTCACGTAGCCACTAGCCCACAACAGTGTACATTAGCCAGCAGGCAGCATAGCATTAGCATCCATCATCATTACTCTAACTCTAATATAGCCACGACTCACCAAGTGTTGAGTTAGGATGAGAGGAGCAGAGGACGATGTTTAATGCCTTTATAGCCTAAATGGTCTTGTCTTGGTGTTCTGTGTATATTCCTTTATGCCTGTGTTGTTAATTTCACCATGAGTCAGTGACACAAAGTACGCACGGACGACAGAGAGGTGGTTAAAGGGGCGTTCTATCAAAGCCATTTCCTCTCTGCACAGAAGCGCATTTCAAAGCAAGAGTCTTTATTTTATTTTTTCATCTATACAATCGATCATTCAACATGTTTATTTTGAAATTGTCCTGGAAATAGAAGTAGCCAAATAGCCCCTAGTACGCGTTTGTGTTGACGAGAGCCAGCTTGCAGTGCAGGGGAGAAAATAAAATGAGATCACGTTTTTATGAAAGTGGGGGTGTCCAGTCGTACTCACAATGAATGGTGGTGACGCGCCTGCTAACCTCTATCCCTAAACCTAACCCCTAACCCTAACCCTAACCCTAACCCTAAACCTAACCCTAACCGTTGTGGGGACCTACTATTTTGTCCCCACACTGTCAGAGGTCCCCTGCAGGTGACTGTGTGAACATGCGTTTAGTCCCCATAAGTATAGCTAGACACACGCACACGCACGCGCGCACACACGCACACGCACGTGCGCGCGCACACACACACACACACACACACACACACACACATGTTTGTATGCATGCATTACGGGGACCAACCGCGGACGTACGCACGCACGCATGTATGCATGCATTACGGGGACCAACCGGGGACCAAGTCCTTGAAAGAAAGTCCACCATATGGGCTGACTTGAAGCCAACGTCATTGTATGCAAATATCTGACCTGTGATTGGCTAGTAGTGTGTGAATCTCTCATTCTCCCATTCTCTCACACACTCAACGGCGCATGCTGACACTCACACACAAACTGCAGTACCAACTATCGTCTGATGGGGGCTGTCCTCACTGTGTTAACACACCTGTCATATGACATGAAAACGTGAATTGAGGGACTTGCTTAAAAAAACAAAAAGACACTTCAGCAACCTGTCCCCTATCTTCCTGAATGATAACATTATGGGGACCTACGATTTTGTCCCCACTGTGTCAGACGTCCCCAGCATGTGAGTGTGTGAACATGCGTATATGGTCCCCATAAGTATAGCTAGACAAACGCACACACACACACACACACACACACACACACACACACACACACACACACACACACACACACATATTGTATGACTCACTGAGTGAAAGGGAAAGAGCAATTCCATTGAACTTGCATCATCATGTTTGCAGTCAGATAGAAAGTTATGAGCAGGGAAGTCCCGGTAGTTATCTTTCAAGCATATCGATACTTAAGGGCAGTCTGCTTATTACTCACTCTACCAGGCTGTGGTACTGCTGTGTCTTAAGACCTCTACTATCATCCCTGTGATAAAAGTGCAGCAGCAAAGAGCATGAATGACTTTTGTCCAGTGGTCATGAAATTAGCAACTAGTAATGGTCCACATAAAGAGTAACATCAACAGTATGTGGACCCACACCAGTATCGACAGTATAGTGACATTCCTAGGGAGGGGTTGCTGTGCCACTTTTGCTGTGAGTGCATGTCACTTCTCTTGCTTTTTGACCAATAGACACTTTTGGCTCTGCAGTACTATTAGTAGTATTTTAAGTATTATTACCTGTGTTTGACATAACAGTTATGTAGCATTGACTGTTAAGGACACCTTTATAATATATCTGTCGTCCTCAACACCAGTTCCCCCCAGGGGTGTGTCCAGAGCTCCCTGCTGTACACGCTGTTCACACATAACTGCTCAGACACCCAGGCAGCCATATCGTGAAGTATATATGGGGTTAACTGGTGTTGAGGACGACAGATATTATAAAGGTGGCCTTAACAGTCAATGCTACGTAAGCGTCTCACTGTTATGCCAAACACAGATAATAATACTTAAAATACTACTAGTACAGCAGAGCCAAAAGTGTCCATTGGTCAAAAAGCAATTTAAGTGACATGCACACACAGCAAAAACGGCACAGAAAACCCCTCCCTATGTCATTAGATACTGTCGATACTGGTGTGGGTCCACATACTGTTGATGTTACTCCTTATGTGGACCGGTCGTAACTACCGGTACTTCCCTGCTATAACTTTCTATCTGACAGCACACTAAATAAACATGGTGATGCAAGTTCAGTGGAATTGCTCTTTCACTTTCACTTTCACTCTGAGTCATACAATGCTGAGAAGCGTGTGTGTGTGTGTGTGTGTGTGTGTGTGTGTGTGTGTGTGTGCGTGTGTGTGTGTGTGTGTGTGTGTGTGTGTGTGTGTGTGTGTGTGTGTGTGTGTGTGTGTGTGTGTGTGTGTGTGTTAATCAATTACACAATTTCAAAGAACAATGAGTAACTCAGTTTGCATGTGTGGGTGGGTGGAGGCCTTGATCTATAGGTCCAGGATCAGATGAATCCTAGTTTACAGGGTCTAATGAAATTGCCCTGCAGGTTCGCACAAACGCACACAAACACACGCACACGCACACGCACACACACACGCACACACACACACACACACACACACACACACACACACACACACACACACACACACACACACACACACACACTGTCAACACGTCATGTAAATTCTAATGTGCAGCAGAGTCGTAACTCTCAATTCACTTCAAAATAAGGAGAGATTTAATTTTGTATTAATTACACATCACTGTAAACTAAAGTTCAGTCGATAATAAATAGGTACATGTGTTAGTATCACCCCAAGTCAGTGTTTGTTTGAGGTTTCCCAGAAAAGGGAGTGTTTTCCTCACCACGTCTTTGCTCATGGGAGAATGTCAGGACTCTAGTTGAGTATGGTTTTCACCTGGTCTTGAGATGGCTTGTGATGGTTGCGTTGGTTTGTCTGGGTTTTTGTCTCCTCGCTGTCTGTCCCACACAGGGCCTCCATATAGTCATCATGTAGGTACAATTCTTGTTTGATACATTAGAGAGATTGACACCTTGTATGTAAATTGATTAGAGTAGTTTGATTTCATTAGTAGTTAGTTAGTCTGTGTGCTATGTCTTTGTGTATCGAGCTACTTTATTACTTTTTGTCAACTTCGGTGTATGCATGTACTGTAAGTATAGTGTAAATAGAGAAACATGAAAAAAAAACCTCTTTGCACATCTGTGTGGGCTCATTTATTTGTACCTCAAATGCTCAAAACCCTATGTTACAAACTCCTATCCCTAGGCCTAAACATGGCATGGCAGGTTAGCGTTCACCAGGTTAACATTCACCAGGTTAGCATTCACCAGCGTATGCAGGATGGCAATCACCAGGTTAGAATTCACCAGTGTTGACAGGTTAGCATTCACCAGGTTAGATTCACCAGTGTTGTCAGGTTAGCATTCACCAATGCCGGCATGTTAGCATTCACCTGGTTAGCATTCACCAGTGTCGGCAGCAGGATAGCATTCACCAGTGTCGGAATAATGGGACGTCGTAACAATGAGTCGTCGGACCAATGCCATGGCACCCCACTTGCTTCACCTCGTGCCCACAAACAAGCGCTCCCGGCATCAATCTCATTGAATCTCAAAAACACTGTGACACACATATATATATATGTTACGGTTAGTTTGGGTAACTCGGTTAGACTGTGGTAAGAGCGCTTGTTTTGTCGCGCTGACGTCACTCGTTTGCGACTCTCTTTCGTTTATTTACTAGCCCAGCTCGGCTGTGTTTAGCCATTAGCTTACTATGCCTTACTCTAACCCTAACCCTAACCTTAACCTCAGTAAAACTATGCCTAACCCTAACCCTAACCCTAACCCTAACCTCCGTGGGGTGAGGCTATCATTCATGCCGACGCTACGTTGTTGTGGCTCAAAGTGACCGCTTGTTCCACCCCGCGCCACACGGCGAGCGCTCCGTTTCTCTATCTAACCGTTTCTCTATCTAACCGTGACATATATATATATAAGATCGCGTTAGACCGGTAATTGCCGGCTCGCTCAGTGTCAGTTTGTGACGCACGCACTGCATATAAAGCCATGGGAATTAAGGAATGCACGCACGGTCAGCAATCAACCCATATAAACAAACATTATACTTGATTGAAGTTCTTTATGAGGAGATGGAGTGGAGACAGTAGGAAGAGCCTTTTCAACTCTCCCAAAGTTGCATAACATGTCCGTCTGTGTCACCAGTCGACAGTGAGTATTGGATTCATTGCTGGCCAGATGAATCTATAAACCTTATGAAGCAATTGCTATTTTTCAATATTCTTAAGTCAAGACATGGTATTGTTGGCATGAAAGATATGCAACAGAAAGACCTTGTTGTGAAAGCAGTGTGCCACATGCAGACAGCCTGCGCGATTAGCCCAATATAATTAATTCCCTTATGCAAGATTGAACCGTTTTTTATTTTTCTTTCTTTCTTTTTAGCCTACTTTTTCATTCAATTCGTTTTCAGTCCCAACTATGCAGTGAGTAGGCCTAATACTTTAATTGTTGCTATTGGCTGTTTGTGCACCTGCTTGTAATTTATGCATTCAAATGATTATGTCCGGTATTTTCTTCGGTCTCTTACCGCTCTTTTAGGAAACTGAGTTGTACAGGAGAGAGGTGGAAAGGAGGCAGAGACACCCAGAGAAAGCCGTGCCCACCCCGGGGCATTGTCACTGAAGGACGTTACCTGCCAATGAGCCTGTTTGATCAGCTTGATATGATTCCACCTATGAGTGCACCTACCCAAATGTATAAAGCAGACACACTGGGCTGTCTCACCTTCATCCTCTCTGTGCAAGCGGGACACAGTTTCAAGCGGTAAGAGCCTCTTATCCACACTCAACTCCTCTAAAGGGCCATTTATAGTTACGGATGGATGATTTTGTGTACGTTTGGGGTTGAGGAGGAACTTACGGTAATTGCGTCGACATGCATAGTTCCGTCCGTTCTCTGTGTTATATACGGTTCAATTACATACTGTATCCAATAGATGGCACCCAAATGCATCTTCCCAATGAGCAAACATGTTGATAGGCATCGGCGATTACTTGCATTAAGTAAATAGCCTACAGCCGTGCTGTGCGTTCTTTCAATGGCATCGTACTCTATTTTCACTCCATAGTTGATGTCCCTGCACGCCGTCGGAAAATGCTGTTATTAAGCCTATTATTAATACCAGTAAGACTCCCTAATCGGAATAGGCCAAAAGTTTGTTTTACCAATTATCAAGACATACGGGCAGTTGAAAGTTTGCCATGGTTACTCATTGAAGTTGAATCTCCATATATGGAGATAACCTACGCATCACACTAAGTCTGACCTCACCAGCCCATATTTGGGCATGAGCAACTTATGTCTCCATATATGGAGATATGATGACATCACACAGTCCTCAGCCGATGATGTGGCGTGATGTCATACAATACACAAACGAGCCCTACAGTATAAAGGGGCAATTCTTGCCAGGAAAGAAGCATTTCTTCGACTCAGACCTTATCACCAGGGTTGGCTTATAGCAGCTGTCGGTAGGACCATATATGGATTCTGTTAGTGTGGATCTCCTAACAGGGCATCATCTGGGATACAATCCCTTTTATGCCCATATATGGAGATCCCTAACAGAATCCCTTTTCATGCCCATATATGGAGATCCCTAACAGAATCCCTTTTATGCCCATATATGGAGATCCCTAACAGCATCCCTTTTATGCCCATATATGGAGATCACTAACAGCTAACAGAATCCCTTTTATGCCCATATATGGAGATCCCTAACAGAATCCCTTTTATGCCCATATATGGAGATCCCTAACAGAATCCCTTTTATGCCCATATATGGAGATCCCTAACAGAATCCCTTTTATGCCCATATATGGAGATCCCTAACAGAATCCCTTGTATGCCCATATATGGAGATCCCTAACAGAATCCCTTTTATGCCCATATATGGAGATCCCTAACAGAATCCCTTGTATGCCCATATATGGAGATCCCTAACAGAATCCCTTTTATGCCCATATATGGAGATCCCTAACAGAATCCCTTTTATGCCCATATATTATGGAGAAATCCCTGCTCTGAGTATCTGACATCAGTGTGATGTCACCTGTTTATGCCCATATATGGAGATCCCTGCTCTGCGTATCTGGTTGCTATGGTAAACAGTTGGTTGCTAGGGTAAAAAAACATGGTTGCTATGGTAAACAGTTGGTTGCTAGGGTAAACAGTTGGTTGCTAGGGTAAAACCATGGTTGCTAAGGTGGTTGCTAACGTACACTAACAAACCAGCAACAACAGACTGTTGCCACAGCAACGTACACAAAGGTTTGTGTACACATGTGGTGTGATGTCATACTGATGCGGAGATATGAGCAGGGCAAAGGTGTGACGTGTGACGTGTGACGGACGGACGGTGGAGGTTTTCATAGTAAACTGCTCCCTGACGGTCGCAATTATTATTTGGATAAAGTAGAACAACTTTTAAAACCAATCATAATCATTTAAAATGGTATCATGATCTGACACTGGCACTTTGCTGCTTCTGCGTTCTGCCTCCGCTGCTGCTGTGTGCACTGCAGTTGTACAAGTGGCAACAGGTCTGCGTCCTGAACGGCTTGTTCACTGTTCAGCGTTACTTTGTGATTTATTTATTTTTTACTTCCTCCTACTACGAAATGGATACCAGAAAAAAAGACGAAACATTCCTCCCTCTACTGCCCCCACGGTTGACAAAAGTTTGCCACGGGTACTTCATGTGTACGTACGTTTGTATCGGTTTTAATCCGTTAGGTTGAGTGTTGTCCGTAACGTTACGGACAGAGACAATTACGTCCGGAGCTACGGAGAGACCGGATCAAAGTACTCTCCGTCTCCGTTCGTTATGTATCCCCGCGTTGTTTATGTACTACTATGCATGGTACTTTAGTCATTGATGTTGTGAAATGCCCTATAGTAATGTTAATTTCTCTAATTTCCAGGCCTAATGGCTGTCCCGCTCAGTACCCCAAGCCTGGCCTGGCATTCATGATTGACTACAAGATGGCATAGAAATGGACAGCTTTAATTCCCTGTAAAAGGAAGAACTTAAGTTTGATTACAAGTACTCGATTACTTTAAAGCCTTACTCAGCAGCGCCTTACCTGGGCTTCCCTATCTGTGAAGAGTAAAAGTAACTTACCTCGTACTTACCTTGCTGGCACCTGTCCTGAGTACCCTCAGCAGCCTGCCTAAATACTTACCCTGCCCTACCTGCTAAAGTATCAGATTACCTACCTGCCTGAGTACTTACCGTGGCCCTACCTGCTAAAGTATCCAATTACCTACCTGCTGTTACTCACCTGCCCCTGACAAGTACCCGGTTACTTACCGGCTACCTCCGCTCCTCCTGCCAACGAGTATCCTACCTGAGTATCCGAGTATCCTACCTGAGTATCCGAGTATCCTACCTGAGTACTCAGCCCCAGTGCCTCCCGGCACCGCCCTGCCAAAGATTGCCTGCTGCTGTGCTTACCTTTGAGTTGAACCTTATAGTCAGGCGGAAACTCTGAAAAAAAGGCCTTCTATAAGCAGGTTAGAGGCATGTGGGGGTAAAAGTAGGGAACTAGAATCTGAGGGGTGCAGAATCTGAAAAACCTGGTTCCCAATAAACATTTTGAGTTTTCTACCTTCTAATTTGCATAACAAAGTGGCTGCCGAATTGTACATTTTGAACTATTTATTCAAGCAATATTTCTCTTTCAAAAAACTTTTCATCATTTTATCATATAATCAGGGGTTTGCGAAGTTTTGAGTTGCTTGATTCAGTTTAGAATTAGATATTTGATATTCATTTTATCAGACACGCCCCCTTCCTATACAAACCCATTGTAACTTCAAACTCCATTTTAACCATGATAGATTTAATGAAAACACCTGTCCTTTTTTCTGGTGACTCCTGACGCCCCCCTAATACGTGCGCAGTGTTCTTTCGATAACTCCTTTCATTTATTTGAATAATTAATTTTTTGTACCTTTACAGTCTGACTTTTGACTTTTGACCTCTGACCTTTAGATCTCCCACCATTTTGAATTATATGAAAAAACGTAAAATCTATCTCCTCCTGGGATTTGATTCAATGAAAATTTTACCCCAAAATGCCTTTAACAATCACATTTTTCAGAAATTCCACTAGACTATTAGAAACCTTTCAGTTACCTTCTGCTGTCTCCTCTTTTCTAAATAAAATGCCCTATTAGCGGCTTAACCTGTGAATTTGACTGGTGTCTTGCTTCCCGTTCCCCACTATGCACACACCCACGCTCGCCCACACACACCCCCACACACATGCTCTCAAATGAAAGTAAAAGTCCAATGAATACAGATCGATCAGTTGGAGCCTGGATCTTACACGGAGAGCTTTGACTTTGATCTTTCTGCCTGATTCACTGAACAGGGCAACAGGGCACAAGGAAGGTAAGTCAATCAGAAATATTGATTATGTATTTAGATATTTCTTTTATTTTATAAATGATATGAAATGCGAGTTATGAAAGACATGAATACGATTGGTACTAAATTCACTCCATAGAAATGGGTATGGCCTATATGGGGAGTTTGATATACTGTATGAGGTTAATTGTGGGCTCGCTGAAAGCGAGCACACGTATGTTATTGTCACTATTTATCTATAAGGCATACTAGTCAGTCATATCAAGTTCTCCTCAAAACTTTGGCACTTTTCTCCTCCTACATACTTACACCGAAAATCGATATTCAAACATCAATGTGTTCAGCTTACCGTGGCGATGCTTGCTATTACTTTTTACCGCAATCGGCCAAAGGGTGGCACTGTGGGAAGCCTTTGAAAGTGCAAACTTTGAACAGGTATAGCTCATGCTCTGTTTGACGTACAGCCATGAAACCTGGACACACATATGCGTCTCCTCATGGCAAACAACCTTTACACTCAGACTTTTGACCTCTGACCTTTATATCTCCCACTATTTTGAATTATATGAAAAAACGTAAAATCTCCTCCTGGGATTTTCGCGTCATGCGCACATAACTTTTTTCACATGAACTTTGGACCAATACGGTCTGTCTGGTCGGATTTTTTTTAAAAGTGAAACATTATTTTTTAATAATTCAATGAATATTGCAGTTTTATGCAAATTAGTCTTCTGCCTCTAAAACATACACGCAAAGTCACATTTTCATGACGAAATAGTGTAGAGGGTTAGGTCAAATATCACTGAAACCAATCTTACCCCAAATGGCCAAAGGGGGGCGCTATATAATTTTGAGCAGTAAAGAAGTTTAGAAGTTTAGTTTAGTTTATTTGATCATCACATATTTTCATACAGGTCATACATTCATATAATCATTGTTACAGGTGATCAAAAGGAATAGGCTGAAGCTGAAAGCTTGTGAATGCCTATCCTACTTATTCATGAATTAAGACATTGATTAGTTATAAGAGTGTTCAGATTATTATTATTATTATTATTATTATTATTCATCAAAAAATAAAAAAAAGAGAAAAAAAAGAAGAAGAAAGAAAAGAGAAGAAAAAAGTGAAAAAGACTAAAAACAAGAATGTATATGGAAATAGACTTGATAAACATTTCATAATAATAACAATTCAAGAAACAGAGATATGTTATAAGAGTGTACTCGTTTACCGTCTAGAGAATGATAATGGAAGAACATAGGTACAAAGTAATAGTAAAAAGAAAATTATAATAAAATTAATAATGATAACAAGTGCAAATAAAAAATGATAATAATAATGAAACTATGTTTTGCTGTATTTGGCCAGGATATTTAATTTGAGTATTTTTTTAAATTGTAAAATGTTCTTACTGTGTTTGATCTCTTCTGTCAAACTATTCCAAATCTTTACTCCACAAATAGAAATGCACATACTTTTTCGGGTGGTCTGAACATTTGCTTGTTTAAAATTGAGTTCCCACCTTAGGTCGTAGGCCCCCTCCCTATCACTAAACATGTCAAGAATGTTAGCTGGAAGCAGTTTATTTCTTGCCTTGAACATGATTTGAGCAGTTTTGAACTCTACTAGGTCAGGAAGTTTCAATGTGCAAGACCTCAAAAATAGATTATTTGTGTGTTCATAAAACCCCACTTTATGTACTATTCTTATTGCCCTTTTTTGTAATATGAATAAAGGATGAATATTACTACTGTATGTGTTTCCCCACACTTCCAGGCAGTAGGACAGATATGGCAGTATGAGCGCGTTGTACAGGGTTAACAGGGACGTATAATTAAGAATATCCCTTGTTTTCCCTAAGACACCAACATTCCTTGACACTTTTGCCCGCTAATACTGTATATGGGATTTCCAGTTTAATTGGTGATCTATTACTACTCCCAAGAACATATTTTCGTAAACTCTTTCCAATTGAATACCGTCAATTTTTAGTTCAACTGGAGTGTTTGGTGGAATTTATTCTATTTCCAAAAATCATGATTTTTTTTTTTTTTTTAGATTTAGAGATAACTTATTTAAGGCAAACCACTGCTTTAGTTTGTAGAGTTCAGCTGAGACCACATCCAGTAGGTGTTTAATGTTTTCCCCTGCACAAAAGATGCTTAATACCTTACAATTATCATTTATGTATAATATGAATAGTTTAGGACCTAATATTGATCTTTGCGGTACCCCACAGGTGATGATGGTAAACGCTTAAACCCGTTTTTAGACTGGGATTTTTGAACAATTTTTGGTTAAAACAAAATGTTTTTTGTTAAAAGGTAAAAGCACTATATTTTGATAGTAATCATTGCCATGAAGTGTAAGTGTTTGTTCAGTAACAGGAGTCTATGTGTCTCTTCAACTCTTTAATAAACACAAAATACATTATAGGTAGCCTAGATCAGTCATCAGTGGTTCTCAACATGTGGGTCAGGAGACTCGGGACCCCCATGGCGGTCCCCAAATTATTTTGGGGGGTCCCCAGATGATTAAATTGTTTTCTCACTCAACAGTTAACAAACCAACATAAAGTTTAAGTGTATAGAGGGTATATGCACATTTCTAAAGTGACAATTTAAAGGGCCTACACCATGCTTTTAAAACTATATTTTTTGTATAAATATATGCTCAAAATTGAGTCTTAGACAGGTTTTAACCCTCAACAAACACTCTGACCATTCCTTTGTTTGTTCTAGCTCTACTATAATGAGGCTCTCCAGCTGCAATACCAAAAACGGCCTCTGTTTGCTCAGTGTCGCATCTAGTGGGGTTTTTCCAAAGAAAAAATAAATTTTTTGAAAAAAAATTTTTTTTTGAAAAAATAAATAAATAAATATTTTTTTTTTTTTTTAAACAGAAACGTGTGTGACGTCACACGCGTCAATTCTCAGAACAGCACTGTTCTGAGAGCTTCTCATCTCTGTCTTCCCAAAACCAGAGAAAGACACACTTGTCAGAAATAGGACTTTGTGAGGATAGAAGGTGCCAGTGGGACACCAAAAAAAGGTTTTAAAATAGAAAAAGTGAAAATTCATGGTGTAGGTCCTTTAAGGACTTTTTAATACCTCTAAAATGACAAATGAAACATTAGCCACAAGGTTGCGAGACATTGTGAGCATGTGGATCTGCTATTTTCACAATAGAACCGTCTTATACAAAATGTAATGCCTCAACTCTTGTCTTGTGCCTGCCTAGGGTGGGGGGTCCCCAGTTAAAATATGATTATTATGGGGGTTGTGGCCTGAAAAGGTTGAGAACCACTGGCATAGATGACATAGTTCACCCAATCAGGAAAGAATACCATTTGTCAGCTTCTTTGTGCCATCACTTTCAATTTCACTTGATTATTCTGTATCCTGAATTATTTCTCTATCCTGATTGGATAAAATTGGTATTCTGACCTGAAAATGCATTTTCTGTTTTAAGGCCCATTCCCACTGGGCCAGATAACAGATAAAAAAAAATCTCTTTCTCCAGATATTTTTCCATTCAAAGTGGATGGTAGATACAGATAAAAAAATATCTACCACAGATATTTGCCACAGATACTTTTATCTGTGGCAGCAATTTTTTTTATCTGTATCTACCATCCACTTTGAATGGAAAAATATCTGGAGAAAAATATTTTTGTATCTGTTATCTGGCCCAGTGGGAATGGGCCTTAACAAAGAGCTGGAGAGACATGGAGACTCCTGCTATACGGAACAAACACTCTATAGCAATGAGTACTATCAGAATAAAGAGCTATTATTTTCACTAAAGAAAATCACTTACCTTTAAATACTTGTTAATACACATTTTATTTTGCGCATTATGGAATTATCTGAAAATGATGTAGGCTACACCTTTTGGGTAATTAGACATGAGTATTCTCTTATTGACATGCACTAAACTTCAATCTTTCTTTCTTTCTTTCTTTCTTTCTTTCTTTGAAGATGCTTACGTACCATCAGAGACCTGCCTTACGTCTTCTTTTAATTCCAGTTCTGTATCTGCTCTGCCGCACTGGAGGTAAATTACACTACAATTAACTCAGTTTATGAAATAGAACACTGGTGTAAATTTACACTTAAAGAGAGAACAACGGGTCAATTTAAATGCTGGAAATTCAAGAAAAGTACCTGTAAAGCACGCCCCAATAGGCTACGTGGTTTACAGTGATTTTAGAACACTCTCATGCCTAAAGGTCCCTACACATGCTCCAGTGTACTCATCTACCCAACAACCGCGGTGGGAGGAACATTACAAAATCATTCTCAATCATCACTGACCTTATCTCACCTCCTTTTGAAGTAGATCGTGCCACTCAAATAGCTGTTCTATGATTGACAATCAAACAGGCTGAGGAATTTATACAAAGAATTTGTCCCCCTCTAGTGACCATGCATTAACAAAAACTGTCAAATGATAGCAACACATCCATACCTCTGTGACAAAACTCTTTTCTATAGTCTGTATATTGAAC
>NC_137810.1:63893967-64056467 GCF_963921795.1 Nannobrachium achirus | reverse complement strand
GTCTTTTTTTATGTCAACTTGTAATTTATATGTAATAAATATAATACATTTATATGAAATAATATAAAAAAGCTGTACAGGATAGGGGAAACAAGGGGAAGGGGGGTGCTCACTTCTCACATGTCTATGGGAGAAGTGATCCTCCTTCTCTGGCCTCCTGAAAGGTGAGTTTCAGGACCGTTTTGAAGGATGCCAGTGAGCAACATATTTTAAGGGAGGTAGTAAAGGAATTCCACACCTGGGTGGCAGTGTTGTAGAAGGATAATTTACCCATATTTGTCTTATGGGTTTGTGTTATCGATCATTGTGTGCGCTCCCTCTGGTGTTGTGGCTGTGGGTGTTACTTTTTGGAGATGTTTGGTCAGATATGCGGGTACTGTCATACCTGTCAAAAATCGGAATGACATTGAATGATTAATGAACAGTTTATATAGTCATGGTCATGACAGAGTAATGTCAGTCTTATGAACACAATCTGTTCTAAAATGTATTGTAATAGTACTAGTCAACATAAGTTGAGTTTTCATAAGGTGTTTCATTGTTTCCTGTATACTCTGCACTCACTGATGTGGTTAATTGGGGAGTGTTTACACATGAGGCCTGAAACAGGGGCCGGGCGGAAGTTGGTGGGTTTTCATCTGAAAAGCACAACACAGTGTGTGTGTGTGTGTGTGTGTGTGTGTGTGTGTGTGTGTGTGTGTGTGTGTGTGTGTGTGTGTGTGTGTGTGTGTGTGTGTGTGTGCGCGCGCGTGCGTGTGTGCGTGCGTGCGTGCGTGCGTGCACGTGCGTGTGTGTGTATTTTCATCTACCTTTATGAAGATTAATTAAGCTCATATAAGATGAGGAATGTTCTCTTTTTTTGTCACATTCCAAAGACAATAATTTGATTACAATAAATTACAATTAAATTGATTCCAGATGACCCAAATGCATTTGGGTCCCCATCTGGAATCAATGGGGGTAAATCTACTATAATTATAATTAGTATTTCATTTTGTTGTAAATGTAAATTATTTATAAACGTTCCCATAGTATTATTATTATTCTCATTCTCTACTCTCTCTCTCTCTCTCTCTCTCTCTCTCTCTCTCTCTCTCTCTCTCTCTCTCTCTCTCTAGTGGTCATTTCCATGGTGAGTGTCTCAGCAGAAGTTCCAATTCCAAACAGTGGTGATATGACAGGTAAGACTGTTTGTCTTACTGAAAAGGTGCTCACATAATATAGTTTCGTATACAGTATGTATGAATGAATGAATGACTGAATGAATGAATGCCAACTCGTGGCCCATCCCTCATGGGATTAAACTGTACGACACCTTTTCAAACATAATAACAACATTCAATTAAATATATTATTTTTCTATACAAACAATACCGGTATTGCTGATCATAATACAACATAGATAACTGACCAAAACAAAACATAAGGCACTTATCCCCTATACTGACTGGACAAGGCATTTTTTTTATACAGTATGCGATCTCATCCATCTGTCAGGAAATCAACTTTATTCTCTCTCTCTCTGCCCCACAGCCTCTCTCAGACTCAGTCCTGACAGATCTCAATTTCTTAAATATGAGTCTGTCTTTCTGAGCTGTGAGGACAGACAGTCTGACTCTACTGTCTGGACAGTGAAGAGGACCGACAGCAATAACATCACTTCAGAGTGTGGTGTTGATGGTGGTCTTAGCTGGGGGTGGAAGAACAACACAGGATGTCTTGTTACATCCATGAACCCTACAATAGACAGTGGAGTTTACTGGTGTGAGTCTTCAGAGGAAAAGAGTAACACTGTTAATCTGACTGTGACTGGTACGTTCAGCAAATCAACTACTTTGTTCAGTTTTTCTTTTATTGTCTTTTTTTTAACCATTGTCTCTCAGAGTCTTTCATGTTAAAACCTCAGCATGTTGGGATAGTGTTGTTAATGTTGCATGTATAGCACTTTTATTCAAAGCGCTTTACATAGATTGTGCATTCATTGCTCAAAGACACTTTTACACCAACTCAGGGGGAGGCCAGGATCGAACAGAGAGCCTCCCATCCGGCCGCTCTACCCCTGAGCCACTGCCACTACCCGGCAGTGGCGAATGTAACCTCAGTCTAATGATCTTCTATTCTGATGTTATTTATCATTGTTCAGGTGGAGCTGTGATCCTGGGGATGCCTGTACTTCCTGTGATGGAAGGAAGTGATGTCACTCTGCACTGCTGGTACGAAGACGAGACTGGTAATCCATCCTCTGACCGTCCAGCTGCTTTCTATAAAGATGGATCCCTCATCAGGTCTCAGTCTACAGGACAGATGACCATCCACAGTGTTTCCAAGTCTGATGAAGGATTCTACAATTGTCTCATCTCTGGCCTTGCAGAGTCACCAGAGAGCAGGATGGATATGAGAGGTGAGATCACTGTGTCACATACCGGTACCTAGACTTTATTTGACCTGCAGTATGAGGAGTGATAAGAAGACTGAGAGGTTGTGCTGATTGGTCAACTGCTGTATGCGACAGCTAGGGGTGCAAGCGTGGACCAATCAGTGTAACAGTGTATAGCAAAGGTGAGGTCATAACAGGTAATCTTAGGTATGTCCTTTCGCGTACCCGACTATGGCTTAATACCGGAGTGATTGGTTATTGTTAATCCGCTTATTTTCTCGCTATCATTTCTTTTATTTTTAGGAACATGTCTGCCGTACATACAGTAGTATCCCATCCACTCTGTAATATGCAGGGCGCAGCCATTGTTGCTGTTTTAAATCACTTTTCACGAGAAATCCTATTGGAGTCAATGCGGCAAGATGTGCATCCACACCTGCGCAGGTTCTCTTGTAAACAAATAATGGTGGCGCCCTGTCCAAAATGACACGGCCTGTGCAAAACGAGGACGTGGATTGACCGGAGTCAATACGTACGACAGATATCTGCCGAAATTGATTTTCGAGCGAGATAAATAAGCGGATTAACAATTTGGGTAAAGGGCAAATAGACCAAATTGTCTGTTTAAAAAAAAACAAGAAAAAATTAAAAATAAAAACACCAAGACCAGTCTTTTGGGGAGAGAATAAATACATCTAAAGATAAGATATAGCATTCAAGGAATTCTCCTTTAACTGTTAATGGTGTGCTGGGGTTAAAATGTTTCACTCCACCAGCAGAATGAGCTGTTGCCTCTGACACATTTACACACCAATTTAGCACCATCTCGGTAGCCCCAGAATAGTATGTTGACACTGTTAATTGCAATAGTCCTGTCTGTCTTTCTTTTTGGCCGGGCGTTTGTTGCCCCGGCACCCCGCCCTAAATCCTGGGGATTAGGCCTGACCATGATTGATCTCTCTGCTGGACCCTCTGAGGTCTAGATCTTGGATTACGGATTACATTATTTTAGATTATTCGATTACATTAAGTTACCATCAAACTAGGAGGAAACACCGGAGCATGTTAGCATCACACTAAATATTCTGATTTAACTCTTGACCCACACATCAGTGAATCCCGACAAGACTAAACAATTTCATTCACCAGGTTCCTTGTTAATAATGTTATAATCTATAATTTAATGTTAATAAAATGTGTTAACATTGTGTGTGTGTGTGTGTGTGTGTGTGTGTGTGTGTGTGTGTGTGTGTGTGTGTGTGCGTGCGTGCGTGCGTGCGTGCGTGCGTGCGTGCGTGCGTGCGTGTGTGTGTGTGTGCGTGCGCGTGTGTGTGTCCATTCTGCTTCATATTCTCCGGGCCTCCAAAGACAACAACCACCCAGACCCTCCCATGTCCTCTCTCCCTCCACCTCTCACTCCCTCTCCCTCTCTGTCTCCCCTTCTCTCTTCCTCTATGCCTCCATATTTCTACCCTCTGATGTGTGCTGGAGTCTCCATCTGTCTGCTGATTCTGAGTCTGTGTCTCTGGAAGAAATGCAGAGGTATGTCAGTCACAGCCATTTAGATAAGCTGTAAGATTCTACAGGATGGGTGCAATGATAAAGTACCTGCCCACCAATCAACCGGTTTGAATCAACCGTGGTGCATCCAGGCTTGGTCGAGTGTCTAGCTATACAACACAATTGGCCCGTGTTCAGGGGGAGGGAAGTCGGGCAGGGTGGGTGATATTTGTCCCTGCACATATTCCTATGGGCTGGGGCGGAACCTGTCAGCAGGGAGTGTTGGGTGGGAGGAGTGGGATGTATAGGCTCCACATCCTCCTGGTGGGGGCTCCTCACTGGCAGGTGAGTCAGTAATATACAACAACAGTGACAACAATGAGAAATGTATGTGGGGTTGAATGAATCGGCAAAACAACTAAACTGGGGAGAAATGGGGGATAAAAACAAAATCTACTTGATGTGATGTAACTGTGTGATCATACATTTAAGTTAAGTTAAGTCTAAAACAGTGAGACCCATAGGGGCCAGGCCATCGAGTGGCTCAAAATGTATGTGTAATAATAGCGAGGCAACCAGTGTAGGCAAGTTAGGGTTCACATCTCCTAGTTTTAGTTAACAGCACTTCCAATACCGTTCACACTGGCCATGCTGCGCACAATTCAGTTTACCTTACTTTTATACATGTGTACAATGCATCATTTAAATTGCTTCAGAACCTTTGCCTCATCTAAAGTCAATCTAAACATATTAATTGTGATTCATCATTTATATTAGTTGATGATAGTGTGTGTGTGTGTGTGTGTGTGTGTGTGTGTGTGTGTGTGTGTGTGTGTGCGTGCGTGCGTGCGTGCGTGCGTGCGTGCGTGCGTGCGTGCGTGCGTGCGTGCGTGCGTGCGTGCGTTACAGGCTGTAGGTCAGACAGACAGAGTGAAGATGTGACGTATGCTGATGTGAGAGTGAAGCTGCCAGCTGACCACAAGAGGAGAGGTAACTCAACTACACACTGAGATAAACAATGATCACACACACTTACTCTGTTATTCTGCCACACTTATTGCTACGCCTCCTACAGATGTCCAAAACTCTCACAAATTTGGTACACATCTCGTCTCGTTCTTATTTCTTATTGATTACATTGGCTTCTAAAGTTTGCGGGAGGGGACCATTTTACAGAAAGCCCCACAAAGCGATTTCACTTTCACTTGTGGGGAACCACAAGTGCGCTATAAATGTCACTGTTTGTTGCAAACAGTTTTTGTTCTTCTTCCACAGATTAGATGAGACGTCACATGTGACAATGCTGTGGGCTGGTGTTTCCCTCTCTCTGGGTTATCACATAATTTCACCTTGCATGCAGTGTCAAATGTTTTAACACTTTGATGTTACTTTTGCATTCATTTTAGATTACGCCTCTGAGGGACAAGACATCTACTCCACTGTGAAGATAAACACAGGTCAGTCAAAATGTAGGCATATTATTGCCGGGTCGGATTCCTTTAGCATTAGGTGGGGCAGGAAGAAATGACAGGGGGGGCAAGCTCCAGCGGGAATAAAAATGGGAGACAAACCCCCAAAATGCATAGAAAATTATGCATTTTGGCATACTTATACCGTACCTGTAACACACAATACACAATACAAACACAAGTCTTACACCTGCATCAGGCTACAGCATCACACTTGTTGGCGTATATGTAACGTGTTGTTTTACGGGGTGGGGTTGTTAGGTTTTAGTTAAACTTTTAACTGAAGTTATCTTGGTTGTAAGGCCAGATATCTTGGACAATATAATGTCCAATCAGACAGGATTGGCCATGCCTCACTTGACATCACAATAGGCTATATAAATGGTAAGATGGAATTCATTTCCCAGTGGATTCCCCGCAACTCGCGTCAGTGCACCCACTATTGCAATTTCCCAGAATTGCACCATTCTATTTATATTGTATTAGCTTAAGTTACAAGCCTGGGCTTCTATATGCTATCAATGATAAAACAAGAGGCAGACCACTGGATGCTTAGTAAGAATCTATTACTCAAATATAAAGTATTTGTGTCATAATAATCTTACAGTTTACATTTTACTGTTTTATTGTGTTACAGGTGGAGATGTTTGAGCAAAGAAGAGAGGAAGTGAATAAGACACACTTAGTTTAAACACTTTAAAGTTAGGCTTTGGCTGACCTCATGCTCCAACTTGCTTCTTTTTACCTGACGGGGGAGATTGCCCGGTTGGAGTTAGCGTGTGGAAGGAAAGGAACACGTTATTCGAACCTGTTCCTTTCCCCTCCATCAGGCGCCCCGGCTGGCCAAGGGGAGGCAGTATAGAGACCAGGATTACTGCATGTTTTTTTGTAAGGGTAGGCCTACCTATAGGAGACACAGGGAGAGCATGCAAACTCCACACAGAAAGGCCCTTTTGCCAACCACTGACGACACATGTTTTATTCTTTTAAGACAGATTTGTATACATGTATGGTCATGCACATGCATTTTTGTGAACCACAACATCATGAACCAAATGAAGACAAGGTTGTGATATGACGTGATATGATATGCTGTCAGGGGTGGGGGGTGTCACATTTTTCATTTCCTCTAGAAAAGGCTCTTTTTTTCTACAGGAAGGCTGTTCTATGTCAGACAAATACACTGGTAGAGGTTGGACTCTGCGTCATCAGTGTAGATATGTTGTGGTTTTCAGATGAAAACCCACAATTGTCCTTTGTTCCCGTCACCCAGCATGTGTTCACATTGTTTGATGTTAGTGAGTGGATAGTAGTATACAGGAAAAAATGAATGTTAACCCTTCACAATTTACATTACCATCATTATTTACCCAGAACAGAGCTGTCACCAGTAGCCCACACACTGAATAACGAACCCAGTAGCTCATGTTAAAACAGTTTATCCTGTGTTAAGTGCGCCCTCTGCTGTTGCTAAGTCAATTTGACAAAGCATAGAAAAGAAAAGCCATTTTATAAAAACAAGTTTTGAAAATAGTTTTAAAAGAGTTAGCTTGTGTGATTTCCAGTGAAGGTTTATTCCACAAGCAGGGAGCCCTTAAAGTAAATGCCAAGCAACTTGTCTGCTGATCTATAGATTACAGGGAGGTGTCTACAGCATGGATTAAAGCCATCCCACCAGACTGTACGACAGTTCCCACTGTCAGCCATCAGACTGTTGAACAGGCCCTGAACCCTGTCACCATGACAACCATCATGATGTTGAACAGGTTCTAAACCATCATGTCAGACACAGGCATCACACAGGTTTTGTCAAATATGTACATTTAACCTTGAATACACTTTCATATCTGCTGTCAAATGTGTTATCTCTATTCTGCCTATGTTTATCTAAAATTGTGACTTTATTTTGTCTTTCTCTATTCTTGTTGTGTGTTGGGAACTTGTACAAATATTTCATCATAGATTTAACCCACACTTTTACACCTGTAAACATGTTATATGATAATAAAGTTGACGTTGGAGTTGAAGTTGGACTTGTGCTGACTAAATCATGGCACAGAAGGAACTTGACACATAAGAATACTATCTACTGTGTTGCAGTATGTTTTTAGAAGTTCAGAAGCGTATAAGACATTTGCTTCGATCATCAAAACAATTTCTGTAGGCCTACATTTTGTACAGCCTCAAGTAGTTGGCAAAATAACAGGTTAGCTAGCTCAGTGATATTATAAGTGAACAAGTCTACTGCTGTTATGATGTAGGGCCTACATCATAACAGCAGTAGACTTGTTCACTGTATAATATGTAGGCCTATGTGATCACTCATGGAATGCCTCTTGACTCAACAAATGACTAACCCACACACCCAAATTCTATTTAGTTATAGCTATTACACATATATTATACTTATAGCAACAAACAGTCTATTCAGAGCCTTAACATCATTCAACATAACTGGAGAATTACTCCACAATCATAAGGATATGAAACAACTGAAACAACAAACCCACTTTTGCCTCTGGGAGGGCCCCTACCCTACACTGGACAAGCTAGTACAGTACACAGCCATTTACCATCAAAGGCTCATTGACTTCAAAAACCTTAAGTCAAAACCCCTTAAAGGAGCTATAGTCGACGTTTTCATTGTAGGGCCGACACTTTGTTTACATCCTAGTCTATAGACTAGAATGTAAACAAAGTGTCAGTCTGACAATGGCCAAAATGATTATTTTATCATTATTTTACGTTTTTTGTGGTCATTTTTGAATAGAAACACATATATGAAGCGTACTTTTTTATAAAATATTTTCGAAACATTATTTTTATTTTAGCATCCGTTTTTCAAGAAAAAGTTGACTATAGCTCCTTTAATGTCAGAACCTGTTGAAGACCCAAGTGTCGAAACGTGCACACACGGACGTGTGTGTGTGTGTGTGTGTGTGTGTGTGTGTGTGTGTGTGTGTGTGTGTGTGTGTGTGTGTGTGTGTGTGTGTTTGCTTGTACACTTTCTGTCTGCAACTTGCTTGTTTCACTTCCTGTGTGATGTTAGGTGGGCACTGATCTGCTGCGTGGGTTAGAGCACATTGTCCGTGGTGTGTGTGTGTGTGTGTGTGTGTGTGTGTGTGTGTGTGTGTGTGTGTGCGTGCGTGCGTGCGTGCGTGCGTGCGTGCGTGCGTGCGTGCGTGCGTGCGTAACCATACTGTATGTGCATGTGCATCACTTCCAAGAAACAGGTTTGAGATCGCTATAGTCTTGTGGTTGGGGGGGATTGGGGGTGGTGGAACTATAACTACTGTATTATGTTCTGTTGTATTGACGTCAGTGTGTGTGTGTGTGTGTGTGTGTGTGTGTGTGTCTGTGTGCGTGTGCGTGTGCGTGTGCGTGTGTGTGTGTGTGCGTGTGCGCACGCATGAGAGGCCTATAGCGTCAATCGTTTTGCCTGGGGGAATTCCTGGAGTTTACTTGGTATTGTCGATCACTTTTTCCCCCACAAGATGCAATCACACAACTTAACAGGTATGTAGTTCAGATGAAAATGGAGGGTGAACGTGTTCCAAGCAACAGTAGGCCTACAGATAGAAGCCAACAAGATTCTACTGGACGTTGAAACAGCCCAGTATCTCATCATAAACATGTATCGGCAGTGGCGCAGGGGTAGAGCTGCCCGATGGGAAGCGCACCGTTCCTAGTTTGATCCCAGGCTCCAGCCTCCGCCATGCAGAGTTAGTGTTGAAGAGTCCTTGAGCAAGACTCTGAACCCATAATTCCTCCCAATGTGCAGGTTGGTGCCTTGCATCATGGTTTCCTCTGCCATCGGTGTATAAATGTGTGTGTGAATGGGTGAATGTTGTAATTCATAATCTATGTAAAGCTTATATAAATAAAATGAACCATTATACCACTTATATATCGGAATTGCTATTGTCAAACATGGGAGTTCTTCGATCTTGAACCAGAGTTCACTTTTCTCTTTTTGTCAGATCTCAAACCTCTGTGTATGGGGCGTGGGGGAAAGGCTTTTTGCATGTTAGCGTTTACTGTAAGTTTAAAGCATTTTACCATCCCTGATGCCAACATCTTCAATGGACCAAATTAATTAACTCCTAGAAGTTCTTTTTGGGCAACAACAGGATCTGCATTAAAGGGGAAGACCACCCATTTTCATTATTGAACTGTGTCATTAATATAACTTAGAGGAGTTGTGTGGAAATAGAAAAAAAGTTCCCCCCTTCTGTGTTGCCTAAAACTGGAGTATTGATTTTGGGGTTTGTATTGTAAAGTACAACGGTGTGATGTCATCAAGTTGTACTTTACAATACAAACCCCCGAATCAATACTCCAGTTCTAGGCAACACAGAAGGGGGGGAACTTTTTTTACAGGGCTGTATTAACCATTGGACCGGTGGGGCCGTTGCCAGGGGCCCTTGGCTCTCAGGGGCCCTTGGGGGAACTGGACCGCATGGTCATTGACAATTTACTAAAATTAAATGTGTACATTAATTAAAAATCAAATGTTCGGGCCCCTCCTCTGTTGTCTACAGGTGTTTTTTTGGCCCACAGATGACCATCATGGCTTAAAATCCGAGCTGGGTAGTACGCGTCGGGAGGGAGGGGGGTTAAGGTGGAGGGTGGGGGGGGGCCCTAAAAAATTATAGGCCAGGGGCCCTCGCGGGGGTTAATCCGTCCTTGCATAATGCCAACACTTGATGTGTCATCAACACAACGTGACTGTCCGGCAGAAACCTTGTATCTCCAAGTGTCAAATTTGTTGACACTTGACATGTTTTTTTCATAAAGCCCTTCTTCATCACACAAGACTGTTGCACTAGACTAGTGAAAATAGCAGATCTAAGCACACAATGCCTTATTGTAGATTGGCTATTTTCACTATCTTAAATCACTTTTAAAACGATAAATACAAAACAAACTGTTTTGGACATTAAGGTTTCCACCCGACAACGACGACAAGAAGGAAACAGAACAGAAGCGCTTTTTAACCTTAACATTAAGACTGGGAAAGCATCTGTGTCATTTTAGATTTTAGCTAGATGTCGTCTCTGTCGGGTGGAAACCCCATATTATGTCCAAAACGGTTACTTTTAAGGATTCAAATTCAAAAGTAGCAGATCTACAAGCTCAAGCTTGTTTATCTGCTACTTTTGTTCATTTTGTGCACTGTAATATGATCAAGTGGGGTGGCAATTTATGAAAAAAACTAAAAAGGATTGAATGTGGATGTTGACCGGGCGGCCAAGGCACCAAGAATTAGACAGCTGTTCAAGACATTCAACACATTTTGTTGTTTTTTTTTATTTACCAAAAACTCTCCAAAAAACAATCTGTCAGTGCAATAACAAAGTGCAGGACCGTCCAAAAAAATAGGCATATCAAAATAAGACACAGGTAAAAAGCTAAACGAACAGCAACTTGGGTAACTACTTCTACGGGCTACACCCTTACATGAAGGACCCCAACTGCTCTGGGGGGTTCCCCTGGCTCTTCTTCTCCATAGTCTAGGTTGCCCAATCTGAACTGACTTTCTGCAGTTGCAGCCACTATTTTAAAGGGGGAAATCTCACTCTTTCGATGGGTCATTCTTTCGACAACGAGCGTCGGCAGGTTAGCTACTCACCCGCGTCACGGTTACTGAGGTTAGGGTTAGTGTTTGGGTTAGGTTTAGGCATCGAGGTTAACATTCACCCACGTCGGCAGGTTAGCTTTTCACCAGGTTAACATTCACCCAAAAGAATAAACCGTCGAACAGAAGCTATGTCTCCCTTTTAAAGCAGGTGGGTCATGCCAAGAACACTTAAGCCCTTTGCACACAGGCGCGTTTAACCGTACGGATAAAACGGACAATATAATTTTTTGAAAAGAAAACAATGATTCTCTATGACCTCATGCACACCGGCTCCGAATTAGCCGTGCGACGAGTGGCTGCCGCCGTGCGTTTTTTTCTTGATCGAACCCAGTTCGATTCGTGCGTCTTGTCGCATGCGGTAAAAAACTCATCACTCCTTTTATGACTCCTTTTTGGATCCGCAGCGCCGATTCCGCACAGCCTTGCACACCAAATCCAATGCGTTTTATTCATGCCGCAAACGAAAAAAACGCAACTGTCCTGTGTGCAAAGGGCTTTACAGTACAGTTGTATCAATGCACTTTACACGGTTAGTTTCACGTTTCACCTGATGCAGAGATGTCAAGTGCGAAGTGCCCTCCCAACTCGTTAACCTTGCAGCTGCAAACAACTTTATTTGAGACAGGCAGCAAGGACTACATTTCCTGCTGTGAAATGGCACGAGGGACCTCCACAAAAAGACCACCCCAAAAAGTCGGATCAGATGTGCCTTTTTGTGAGGTTTGAGCCCTCCCCACTCATTCCTCTCTGCACTGCCCTGGCCTTGGCCAACACCTTGGCACACACGCAGGCACGCACGCACATTTTATAGCAGAGGAAACTGGCCTGTGTTCACGGATGGAACCGCGAACCAGTGCTTCGTGAGTGTAGATGTTTCGTCAACAGAAGAACTTCAGACATGGCTTGTCCACTGTAGTTATGCAAGATAATATCCACTAGACAGAGAAGGGGGAGGGGGATAGAAGCAGACAGACAGAGGAGAAAGAACATGATTATTTAACTGAATAACTAGAATAATTCAACCTTTTAATATACTGTGGTGAAATCTTGACTGATTTCTATTCCCTTATAATTTTTATCCCACAATTTTGTTTCCCATTTATTTCACCCAGTGCCAATTGCCTATGTAATCCTGGGCTCTGCTCTCCCTCTGCCGCGCCTTGGGAGACAACGGACTGACCTCATGTTTCCTTCTATGCATGAGTAGTCCAAGTTGCTTCTTTTCACCTGACAGTAGAGTTTCCCCGGTTTGGTGTGGAAGGAAGACGTTATTCCAAACAGTTCCTTTCTCCTCCATCAGGTGCCCTGGCTGGCCAAGGGGAGGCATTATAGAGACCAGGATTACTGCATGTTTTTTGTGAGGGTATCTACCCTAGGAGACACGAGGAGAACATGCAAACTCCACAAAGAAGGCCCTTTTGCCAGCGCTGATGACGCGGAGGAGAGAACATGCCCCCAGCGCCTGTGACTGATTAACTGATTGGTTGATTAATTGATGTATTTATTGATTGATTGATTAAATTATTGATTGGTAATGACACTTGAAGTAAGTTGCCATGAATTCAACACGCACTCTTTCATTCCAATGATCTCTTTCCTCTCTTCTCTTCCCCTCTCTTCCTCTCTCCTATCTCCTCTTTCTGGATGACTGCCACAATACGCATTACACACGATCTTGATGCTGATGCTGCTGACGCTGCCGAGGGTGAAAACAACCGCCACAACCCACCAGGGAACCTGTCCGACTGAGACAGGAGATCAGAGGATCAGTCATCTATCCATGCTTACACTGTTGCTCCATGATTAACTACAACTCAATAATCAATATCGATCAGTGTTATTTTTTTACGACTTAATTAGTACAATACAATACAGTACAATACTCAATACTGAAACGCACGCACGCGCACAAGTATTGTATAATTGTGCACACACACACACACACACACACACACACACACACACACACACACACACACACACACACACACACACACACACACATACACACACACACACACACACACACACACACACACACACACACACACACACACACACACACACACATACACACACACACACAGACAGAAATACACGCAGAAGTGCTCCATGTATGAAATCCAATTCTGACGAGAGAATATAATAATTTTACTCCACTACAATTATTTGAAAGCTTTATAGTTACTAGTTACTTAGTACATTTTGATTATTATCACAAAACATATATTAAGCACCCTTTTTAAACGTTGGCAATTTGAAAATAGGCGCACTACAAGCTCAAGACGCATCTGCTATTTTCAAATATAATACTTTTTATAGATAACTTTGAAATGGGACATTCTGCATACCTTTGGTACTTTAAATATATTTTAATGACAATAGATGTAATATTTATTTTTTATCAGACTTTTTACTTGTAACAATGTTTCTACATATTGATACTTTTACTTAAGTAAAACAATATACTTTTTACATTTTCCACCTCAGTAACATGGTTGCCTACCTCCTTCAGAACCAGTCTCTGTGTTCCCAAGTATAATTTTCAGGTCACCTGAATTAACAAGAAATACCAGAATTAAACCAAGACCGATAAACACAACAAATGAAAAAAGTTACCCTTTTCTGCATTCTTGAGACAGCTCTTTTGTTCTTTACAATCTCACATTTCTCATGCTGTTTTTCATCCTGTTTCCTTCTTCTACCATCTACATGCCACATGCCTATATTTATATGGATGAGGTTTCTATCACAAATACGTGCTATTTATAGTTAACTTAAACTTGAAATTTCTGATTCTATGTCGGCAGAAATTAAACATTGACAACAGCATGTTTACTTACTGTTTCTACCTTCTGCAGACACACTCTCTGTCTTGTTATCTGAATGAACAAGAAACGCCAGAAATAAACCAACACCGATAAACAACAAAACAAAATAGTTTTATTTCTTGTTGTTTTTGATGACAATATTCAATCTCACATTTCTCATCCTGTGTTTGTTTGTTTGTTTGTTTGATTGATTGTAATATAGGACAACAATGCCTTGTATTCTATCCACGAGTTTGAGTTAATATACCAAGTTTGAGTTTATCTGTCATAATTTCTCAGTACAGTGGTCTTACCAACAATGAGTTGAACAGTGAATTCCTTCTGGCATTCAGGAAGGAAGCAGGTGTAGTTTCCTTCATCAGATGACATCACGCTGGAGAGTCTGAGAGACGCGTTCCCTTTCTTCACTCCATCCATGAAGAGAGACGTTCTTCCCTCGTAGGAAGGACTCTTAGTATCGTTACATTCTTGCCCGTTCCTCTGGAAATGCACGTATTGATCACGCGGAAGGTCTGGTCTGGACCACTCTACAGTCATGTCAGTAGGGTCGGTGGTGGGATCAACCTCACATGGAAGAACAGCATCACCTCCAACCCATGTTTTTACTGTCAGACAATTCCCTGACAAGACAATACAAGACAAGACTTTAACCCATTTAGGCCTTGAATTATTAAATGCTTTAACCAGTGAAAAATAGCAGATACAAGCTCACAGCACGGCACCGAGTGCCGCGCTGCGAGCTTGTAGATCTGCTATTTTTGAAAAAGTCGTAAAAATGTGTGCAAATCTTTGAATATATGTATTTTCAAAGCAAACGTTTGTAACTCAAATTTGGCTTCTGGGTGGTCCCTGGAACTAAATATTTTGAGATGGGGGTCCGTGGCCAAATACATATCATTTTGGGGGTCCTTCACATGAAAAGGTTTGAGAACAACTGACAAAGTAGTCTCTCAAGAAAAGACTAACTGAGCTCCAGTTAAGTGAAAAGGAACTTTGGCCAGACTGCTGACATAGAAACATAGGTTTTTCTAAAAACCTTAGAAGGATTCAAAAGACACTTATAGAATCGGGTCAAAATTCAAATTTTCACGAGTTTTCAAAAATAGCAGATCTACAATCTCGCAGCGCGGCAAAGCACAGGAGAGGTACTTCCGGTAAGTCAAGACCAAAAAACAAGATACATGAAATAAAATAAAACTAAATGAAAAGTAGTTCCACTGAGACACAAAACAGTACATTACACATATAATAAAATAAATACAAAATAAAATAAAACGTATCACAGGTCAATAGCAACTATTTAATTTCTAATGGTTTCAGCAATTTGTAATGTGTGAAGTCCATTGTGGCAGAGTAGACATACATATTTTGAACACACAGGGGCAATATTGGACATATAAAGAGCTGCAGAATGTGTCAAAGGCAGCTTCACCCCTGTACTGTAATGCAGGCTGCCAATATGCTGCCACATTGGCACAGGGCAAGCCATACCTAATGCATACGTATGTATAGTACCCCATGTATGTCTATTGAAGCGGGATGTCTCTCCAATTACAATAATCATAACTCATTTTGATTGATTGAAGACTTTATTAGAAGTTTGCATAGGAAAAGGTACAGTTTCATGACGGTACAGTTCACTGGTACAAGGTCTACTAAAAGGAGATCCATGAAAAGACTAAGCTTATTTCCACTGGAAACCATTGAAGTATCTCATATAACATTGAATGACAGACAGATAGAACACAGTACTATGCAGTAGATATGTAAAGAAAAACAAAACAAAGACAGTAATTCTTAAACAAACAGTATATACAAAGAAGGGGCAGGGGAGGGTAGGGTTGGGGCTAGGTTCATTATTACCAGTTGCGAACGGCTGCTGCCTGTAAGTGGCTTTTCAGGGAAATTTTAAAGGATGCAAGTGATCCACACTCCTTTATGGCCTTCGGTAAGGCTTTCCACATTTTGGTGGTATAGCAGAAAAAAGAGTTTGACCCTTTGTTGGTTTTGACTCTGGGTTGAAAGTGATCTGTGGCGCTGCCTCTGGTGTTGTAATTATGGACATCCTTAATGTTTATAAAGTATTTTGACAGGTACTTGGGTATCATAGTGGTGTAGTGTATCTTGTACACCAGGCCCATTGCAAGCTGCTGTACTCTGTCATCTACTCTGAGCCACCCCACTCTTAATTGGTGAGTAGCGGTGAGGTGAGTCTGATAGGGAAGGCTAAGCAGGACCCTAATTAGTTTATTTTGGGCTGTTTGGAGTTTAGTTTTCAGGGCTTGTGGGGCGTCACGATACCATACGTGGACTCCGTAGTCAAAGAGGGGCTGGATTATTGCACCAGCTATGGTCTTCAGTGTGTTAAAATTGACCATCGGGGCTATCCTCTGTAGGAAACGAGTTCGTTGGTTGATTTTATTTATTACTTTAGAAGTCATCTTTTCACTGGAAAGATTAGCTTCCAGGATACATCCTAAGTAAGAGATTTCGTTTTTTCGTGTTATGACCTTGTCACCCACTTTGATTGTGAAGTTATCGACCTTTTTGAGGTTATGATTTGTTCCAAAGAGGATGGACTCCGTTTTTCCCAGGTGAATTGATAATTTGTTGTCGTTAAGCCATGTGCAGATCTTACTTAGTTCAGAGTTAAGTGTCTTCTCAACCTGCAAGTGGTCCTTGCCCGAGACTAGGAGAGCCGAGTCATCCGCGAACAGGAACAGGTTGCAGTCACAAGCAGATGCCATGTCGTTCACGTATATTAGGAACAACAGAGGCCCCAGTATGCTACCTTGAGGAACACCACAGCTTACTGGGAGGGGGGGGGACATGGTACCGTTAATCTCCACCACCTGTTCCCTCCCCACCAGGTAAGATTGCATCCAACTCACTGCTGCGCTGTCAAGACCGATGGCTTTTAGTTTCTCAATCAGAATAGAATGATTTACGGTATCAAATGCCTTCTGGAGGTCCATCATGACCATGCCGCTATATTTGCCGTCATCCGCTTCGCGTTTGATTTGGTCAGTCAAATAGAGAAGGCATGTGTCGGTGGAATGAGATTTTCTGAATCCAGATTGGAACTCGTAAATCAGATTATTCTCATCGAGATATCTTGCAATCTGTTCGTAGACTATTTTCTCCATGACTTTGGATATGGAGCTGAGAATGGAAACGGGACGGTAGTTTCCAGGGTCTAGTTTGCTACCTTTTTTATGCAGGGGGGTTACTTTTGCTAGTTTGAAGTCCTGTGGGACATGACCCTGTTCGATGGAAAGGTTAATTATGTGGGTAATGATTGGAGCAATGGTGGCGGCTGAATCTCTGAGAAATCTAGCTGGAATTTTATCAAGGCCAGTGGCCTTGTCTTTTATGACACCCAGTTTATTGTAGTATTTCTTAACAAAATTTATACCATACCGCCCAGATGGGGCGACCAGTCTTTCAACCAGTGAATGGGCCATGGTGGTAAAGGTTTTGTTAAGATGGGTAGCTACTTCACATTTGTCAGAAATGAGAGCGGCGTCCGTTTTGATGTTTATGCTGTGGCATATGTTTTTAGATTTTAAGCCTAATTGGTTGTTAAGCAACTTCCATAGGTCTCGTGGTTTATTTTTGTATTCGTCGATTTTGGTGTCGATGTAGTCTTTTTGGGCGGATCTACATAGTGCGATCAAATCTTTAATAATAACTCATAATAATTAATGTATGTCTAATGAAGCTGGAGGTCTCTCCACTATTACAATCATATGAAATTCCTATGGGAGACCCTGATGAAGACCTCTTAGGTCGATACACGTTGGTCATAACTTGTTGACTTGCTCAGAAAATAATTCCTTTCCTTAGAAAGTCTGCGGTCCACACTTGTTTGGAGCTAAGCAGTACTTGTTTAGGAATCCTTTTTTTTTGTTCATAGGAATAGGGAATACTTTCTCGTAGAAATGATGTTTGCAGTGAAAACATTGTTTTAATAAAGATATGTCTCTGATGTCTTGTTGTCATACACTACAGTTTTATAAAACCACCACCGTCGCGTATATGTACGGCCGAATACGCATAATTCCTGAAACTCCCTCTCACACTACCTCTGTTAACAACAAGGACATGGACATGATAAAAAAAGACAAAAAATAACAACATCACTCTATTCTTCTCTCTTGTTGGTGCTTTGGGAGCTTTACAGTGCAACTCAGAGGCCTGGCATATCCTATATTGCTGTTCTCAGTGGTTTGGTTTCATGACTTGCATTTCTTGAGACAATTCTGTCTGTACAGTAAACATTTTGGAAACGACTCAGTGTATCGTCTTTGTGTATATGGGGCCTAAAAGAGGACCTCCCATGTGGCTTTATTGCAATATCATACCACAGGTACTTTTCTGTCACATTATGCACATTTCAAGCGTTTAAAATGACCTGTTCTCTCTTTAAATATCAAATACCAATCTTTTTTTTTATCATAAACTGTGAGTTAATTACAGTGTATAGTTTACCTCCATTGTTGCAGAGCAGATACAGAACTGAAGTCAGAAGGAGACTTGAGGAATGTCTCTGACGGTAGATCACGTGTGGGTACACCATCTTCATATCTAAAAACGATAAGAAAGAAAAAGAAAGAAAGAAAGAAAGAAAGAAAGAAAGAAAGAAAGAGAGAAAGAAGCTTAATTCATGTGTATCATGATTCATGTCACATGGCTATAAGTACACTAGCTGCCTTGACATGAATGGCTTGTATGTCACATCTTAAAATTGGCAGATGGAACATTGGACATCACTAACATGACAAGCCCAATGTTTCTGTGTCCCTTCAGTTCAGAGTCATGTATTAACATCAAAACGTTCAGTCATTGTCTTATGCTTCATAAAAGGCTTAACGATGTTTCACTTTAAAGCTATACTGTGTAAGTTGCTCAACTAGTGGTCAGTAGCGGTATTGCTTTTTTCGGCCGTTTTTCGGCCGGAGTCGTCGCGGACCACCGCCGCGGACCACCGGAGCGGCGCCAGCAAACCACCGCGACCGATAGTAATCCGTGGAGGGGTAGAACGCATGGTAGAACATAATTTTCTGGCCAGGATTTGTGGATTAAGAGTTAAAATCCTTCACCATGGTAAACACTGTAGCCAAGCGGAGGCGCTTCCTGGAGACCAGTGCAGATAAGCTGTGATTGGCCGGTAGTGTACCATGTGTGCATGATCGGCGATGTGATTGGGCAACGTATACACAACGTATACAGATGATGCAGATTACGTCATTTTGGCGCGAAATCCCGCCCCTGTCACTGCTAAGAAGAAAACATATAAAGAGAAGGCTTCAGAAGCTGAAAATAACGGAGTGGGTGTTCTAAAACTTTAGCGATTTAACAGTTAGGACAATTTTAAGATTTGTTTTATAAAAAAAGTTACATGGTACAACTTTAAAGAAAAACTTTGGTCATTTTATCTTCTACTCAGCCCCCCCCCCCCCCCCCCCCCAACTGACAATCACTTGTAATTGAGTTAGGAGTTGATGCATTACATTTTGTTTGTGTCGGTTCCACAGATAAATATTGTGAAATGGCTGAACCACAAGTGAGCTTGCACATCTGCTATTTTGACAATGTTTGCCTATATCTCACGTACAGTAATATTTGTCAATTTGGCAAATTTTGTATCACAGTCTTAAAAGTAATTGAATTTTCACTTAAGAAATGTGCAGATACCCTACTTATACTGTCTGTATGTTGATTTGTTTACTGTTGAGTCAATGTTGGGGACCCCCCCAAAATAATTTGAGGACCCTGCTGGCGGTCCTGACCCCCAGGTTGGGAACCACTGTATAGAGCAGGGGTTCCCAAACTGTTTTGGCTCAGGGCACCCCTATGAATAATGTTTTCATCCGAGGCACCCCTACATTATATTCATAATTTTCACTCCCAGCACCTTATATTTATAGCATATTTTAGCGATTATGTTGCGAGGAAAGTGTTGCGATAATAACCATTTTGGTTAGAACTGACTGAAAATACGTTGGTTTAAAATGATACTAAATATATTTTTTATTTGTCCAAATAAATTCCAAATATTATCAAATTATCTCGCGGCACCCCTGGACTGCCGTCGCCACCCACTTTGAAAACCCCTGGTATAGAGGCTGTATTTATTACAGGTGTATTTAGATTTTGACTTAAACAAATAATAATTTGAAAACCACTGCTCTGTACAACTGTAATATTTAGTTTGATAAATTAAATGAACAATTTGAATGACTTATGAGATATACCAGAGTAATATAACATAATAGAAAGACAGAACCGAATTGTCACTGACCTACCGGTATATATGAGACCAGCAGTAGTAGAACACAGTCAGTGCCTGTTGCCTCTGTAGCAGGACAGTTGTCTCTTAGTTCAGCAGCCTTAAATAGTTTCATTATGACAATACAGTGCAGACAGATAGTTAGTTATTATATGCTAAGGTGTGGCTCTAGTATACATTTTACAATCATTTTAGATCAGTATCAGCTATAGTGTACTTTGGTTGCTACAACATCATGTGTGTGCTGTTATTTTCAATCAATCAAAGTCATTGCAAATGTACACATTGGTGGGAAGTAACTAAGTAAGTAAGTACATGTACTCAAGTACTGTACTTAAATTTAGAACTTTTAGGTGCTTAGGAGTATTTCCAATTTTCAATACTTTTACTTCTACTCCACTACATCTTAGAGGCAAACTTTTAACTTTTTACTCCACTACAATTATTTGAAAACTTTGGTTTCTAGTTACTTTGTAGATTTGAATTATTATTACAAAATTCACCATATCAGCCCTATTTAAACGTTGGTTATTTGATAATAGCCGATCTACAAGCTCACACGCTGAGGTTGCATATTTTATACATATGATACCTTGTTAAACATTCTGCATAATGAATACTTTTGCGTTTCGCTTTCGCTAGTCTATTTTAAGTATATTTTGATGTATAATAATACAATAATAAGTTAACATACCTTAAAGTCAAGAGTGCTGATTTAGTGATGAGTTCTCAGAAGTGATTTCAAATGGTGCAAAGAGTTAGCAAGCCTTATCTCTTCAGGCAAGGCATACCAACGTTTCTGGGCTCTGAAAGCAAACACACGTTCAAACCTCTTTTTTTATAGGTGGCAATCTGGAACGTTGAACGTCCTTTGCCCGAGGATCTCAGCTCACAGGATGGCACATAAGAGAGTCAATTAAGTCAGAAATGTAGGATGGTGCGAGGCCAGAAATGGCCTTGCAGGTGATGAGTGAATTAAACACAATTTTAAAAGAAATATTAAGGCAACCAGTGCAAGGAGGCTAAAATGGGTGTTAGTGGACCAAGGTTGTTTTCTATGGGGGTTATGTCTAGGGGTGCGTTGAACACCAGAACCTTGCATTTTGTGTCATTTCATTGAAGAAAGTAGTCAGACATCCAACTTTTGATGTCAGCTAGACAGTAGTGGAGTTTGGAATTGTATTGTATGTCCAGTGTATTTTGATTTAATTTCATTAAGTTCATATAAGGATTGAGGACGAGGAGTGAGGGTTGAAATGTAGTGGCCCTCTCCATCATCAAGTTGCCCACTACAATCTCTGATCACATTCATACTAGTCGTGTGTATAGCTGAGGACCTGAGGGGGTGCGGTATCTGGTGTGAAGTCAGACGGATCAGCGGCTCTCCAAACATCCTATATTACGGATGTCATAAACAAAACATGCTGACTTGCAAGCCGAACCGTTGCTCCGGTCGTGTGCTCCATGTGTGGCCCCCAGATTCATCTGTCCTACTGGTAATCAAAGTGCGGACCGGGGGGCTCCCAGAGGGGTATATAATTCGGCCCCTTTTGTGTTCCTATGGGCTGGGCTTTAAACATCCATAACACCAGTTTCCAGCATGTTACAGGTTCGAAACCTGGTAGCTACGTGGTCTTACAGGACGGACCATAATGGCTGAAGCAATTTTGTAACCCCACTGTGATTATTTATTTTCCCCTACCTGCCGAACACAAGGTTGCACAGGTATGACAGTGGCTCCAATCCTCACTAAACTTGGCACACACTGTTCAGGAGTCTGCCAGAACCAGTGGTGCGAAAAGTACTTAAGTAAAACTATACATTTTGCAATGCAGAAATACTCTGTTACAAGTACAAGTCCAGAATTCAAAATGTACTTGAGTAAAGTATGTAAAAGTAAGTATTGGCAAAAATACTCACAAGACGTCACGACATGACACAAATAGAAATATACTACTTATCAGTGCCAAAGAAAAAGTGACCCTAATCAAAGAAAGTGTCCATAACAGTCACTGCTACATAAGTGTCTCACCATTAAGTCAAACTAAAGAAATACATTAATACTTAATTAATACTTAAAAGTGGTAGAGCCAAACAAAAGTGTCCATTTGTCAGTGCAAAAAGCAGAAGTGGCAAGTGCTCCCAGCAAAAACTGCACAGGAACCTCTCCCTAGGAATGTCAAAGAGGTCAGAGTCATATAGCTATAGTTACAGTTATCTTTATAGTTATCGTATCCGGTGGGAATGGCACTTGATTGATGTGGGGGGGGGGGGGGGGGAGGGGGGAAGTGAGCTAATACGTCTACCATTGCATTTGGTCGCTACACTTGCTAAAATGCAACAAATAACATCTCCCTGAAATGCGTAATATGACATTAATGCATACAATTCAAACGTGTCTCTTAATCCACCAGCCTGGAGATTGCTCAACGAAAAACATTTTCAGTTTCATTTTGACAAGTCTGACCGAACATGATAAGAGTTATATGGCATGCTTTTATTGCATTCTGTGCACATTATGATATAATTTAGATAACACACTATGGCCTTATTGTACTTTAAATGTACCTCACACCCTCAATTAATCATCAAGCATGAATCAAAAAGAAACGCTACCATCACTCATGATCAATCAGGAGAAAACAAATGATATCAAGTTAACGTTTCATCTTTTTATCACAGTAATTATAACATTGACTCCTAGTCTCGGACAAGAACAAATTGCTTGTTGAAAAAGCTCTCGGCAGCAAAGGTTATGAAGGTTTGTGAGGAGACGCATATCAACGTTGTCGGGTGGAAACCTTGAATGTCCAAAACCATTTGTTTTGTATTTATCATCTAAAAAATTTACTAAACTAGTGAAAACAGCCGATCTACAAGCATACAGCGCCTCGCATCGGCTGTTTTCACTAAGTTTTGGATCTTGTATGATGAAAAAACGTTCACTTCAGCGTTTCCTGCAGGAAAACGGCTTGGCCAGGTGGTATAGGGGTATTCTCTGGCGCGTCCACTTTGTGCGTTTGCCAGAATATTTTAATGAATTCATTAATTCATTTGATTAAATTAATTCCCTTAATTTTGATTAATTCATAATATTTTTGCCCTCAACATAAGAGGAGAATTGCTTAAACAAACACAAATGCAGAAGTATAGTTTGTTTTGCATGTTTAGGAGGGATTTTGCATAATTTTCACCAGACTCTAGTGCTACAGACTTTAGGCCAATAAAGCACTGCACGAAACCCTGCACTTTTGAAACTTGGAGATACGAGGTTTCTGCCCGACAGTGACGATATGTGGAATGAAGTCTCATGGCTGAAAGACAGCTCAGGTCTCTGCAGGCAACGGTGCTTGTTTGGTTGCTATTGGTTTTGTTTTTGCACTTGCACAGCCTACACTTCATCCATACGACAATTTGTGACACAATTCAATCACTTGAATCAAAGTATAGGCTATACTCGTGGTCAAATATTAGACCTCCTCCACAAGTAAAAGTTGGTCAGTCAAATTGTTACTTGAGCTAAAGCACTGGGGTACTTGCTTTTAAATATACTTTATCTGTATTCCAAAGTACATTTAATGTTTCATATCATATTTCACATCACACCAATGCATTGCTGTATTGATAACAATGCATTTACAGAACCTCCGTATCTCTCTGAAACCAACCAATAATTGCACCTACTTGCTATAGCTATACGAACCGCAGTTGAATCGACAAAACAGCATGGCAATGTGTGTGTGTGTGTGTGTGTGTGTGTGTGTGTATGTGTGTGTGTGTGTGTGTGTGTGTGTGTGTGTGTGTGTGTGTGTGTGTGTGTGTGTGTGTGTGTGTGTGTGTGTGTGTGTGTGTGTGTGTGTGTGTGCGTGCGTACGTGCGTGCGTGCGTGTGCGCGTGCGTGTGCGTGCGCCTGCGGGTGTGGGTGTGGGATGGTGCTTCACAGCAGATCAGGCCATTTCTTAGAAACAACCCCAGACTGAAAATGAAAGTGTGCAGCTGTTCATGACCTTGACTTCTTCTTATATTGACTCAAGGTTAATTTTTTATTATTATTACCTTGTCATTTGTATCTTACGGTCATTTCCACACCTAGACATAGGGCGGCGGTGACCTATTTATATTCTATAGCTCTCCACCCACTAAGCTGGCTGCTCAGTTTATTATTATCGTGTAATGTGTGTGTATAGTATGTAGCCTGGAGAACAGACTAAATCCTAGGTTTTCTGAAAAACTTTATCTGTGGTGCTCATAGTTTTTAATGTCAAGGACCCCTCGAATTATATGTATATTTGACAGCGGACACCCATCTCAAAATGTTTTGTTCCAGGGACCCCCCCAGAAGCAAAGATTTGAGTAAAATAAGTTTGCTTTAAAATAATATACATTCAAAGATTTGCACAAATGTTCTACAAGCTACATGGTGCGGCACCCTTGGAAATGTAGGTTCCATACAGATATTCCAGACTAATTTGCCAGGCCATACAATATTATTTATTATATAGCCTCTGGCATGGCCAAACTAATATCACAGCATAGATATTTATTATATAGCCAGAGGCTATAATAAATAATATTGTATGGCCTGGCAAACAAAAAATACTATTTTTGTACCTGTACATATTACCGTATGTACACGACACGTACAAAATAGTGTTTTTTGTTTGGCTCCTCGGACAGTGCAACAGCATCTTTTATTAAAACTGTATAATGGGTAGACAACGTCACAATAACATTCAGACTTGTGAGGTGCACTGTTTCTCCAATCCGCACCAAACCTGGCAATACTGGTCAGGGGTCTGCCATGAAATAGCCATCTAGTAGTACACATGTAAGTTGAAGTTTTATAGGCCAGAGTGTGACGCAGCCTGTTATTTTGCCACCATGAAGCCGATTTCGATCGGTCCAACAGTGCTGGAGGTGAGCTGCTCACATACACACAGAAACAGACACGGACAGGGAGGGTTGAAAAATAGTGTCTGGCTTTCGGCCATGCAGAGTTCAGTCATCCAGCCTGTGTGTGTGTGTGTGTGGGGGGGGGGATTTATTCCCCAGAATGCCCTAAATTAACTTAGACTTCTTCATGTTGTCTCTTGTTAGCCTAGCGGGCCATCCCTGATACTGCGTTCACTCATTCCTTTCCAAGTGAGTGAATGCACAGTATGAGGTTGGCTCGCCATCTTGTTATCAAAATGGCTTTATTTATTGCACTTGAGGACCACAACGGAAGTAAGTCGTAGAGCTGTATTTTGATTGTCCTAGTTCTTATGCCTTAACTGTCCATACTGTCTCCGACCACCAAACTTTTCGTCAGAAAGGTCCAGTTCAACTACAAAATGACGTCACTCACATCTTCTGGTAGTCAAGACAAAATACAGACCCCAGTCTTCATTGTGCATCGTCATCGCATTTGCATTTACCAGAGGTCATTGCTTTTTTCAAGTAAATCAAAAGAGAAAAGAAAAGAAACCTCATCAGTCGACCACTTACTTCAGTGTACCCTCCTCCCCCCACTCACCACTTCCTTTATTCTATAGCTTCCTCTTCCCACCACCATGGCTGCATCGGTCCACCACTTTCTGGTATTACCTTGTCATTTGTATCTTACAGTCATTTCCACACCTATAGGGCCGGGAGGCAAGCTGGTGACCTATTTATATACTATATATGGCCTCTCCACCCACTAAGCTGGCTGCTCAGTTTATTATTATCATGTAATGTGTGTGTATAGTATGTAGCCTGGAGACCAGACAAATTTGCAATTGCAAAAGATTTGGTCTGGCACTGCTCAGTTGTGATTGGATTTGGCAAATGGCCAGACTAATATCACAGCGTAGATAATAATATTGTATGGCCTGGCAAAAAATAAATAAAAAAATACTGTTTTTGTGCCTGTACATATTATGTACATATTACAGTACTGTTTGTACACGTACAAAATTGTATTCTTTGTTTGGCTCCTCGGACAGTGCAACAGCATCTTTTATTAAAACTGTATAATGGGTGGACGTCACAATAATATTCAGACTTGTGAGGTGCACTGTTTCTCCAATCCGCACCAAACCTGGCAATACTGGTCAGGGGTCTGCCATGAAATAGCCATCTAGTAGTGCACATGTAAGTTGAAGTTTTATAGGCCAGAGTGTGACACAGCCTGTTATTTTGCCACCATGAAGCCGATTTCGATCGGTCCAACAGTGCTGGAGGTGAGCTGCTCACATACACACAAAAACAGACACGGACAGGGAGGGTTGAAAAATAATGTCTAGCTTTCGGACATCCAGAGTTCAGTCATCCAGCCTGTGTGTGTGGGGGTGTCTAAATTAACTTAGACTTCTTCATGTTGTCTCTTGTTAGCCTGGCGGGCCATCCCTACTGCGTTCACTCATTCCTTTCCTTCCCCAGTGGGAAGGAACGTGCAGGGCCGGTTCCTGGCATAAGCAATATAAGCGGTCACTGGGGAAGGTCTAGAGTAGCTCTGAGCTAGGCCAAACAGGGCCAAACACTTCATAATGACTGATCACTCACTGACCTTTCATTTAGACCACCAGGATATAGTTGTAATACATGATAATAGATTATATTGTGTTATAACCACTATTATAATCTATTATAGTGTATTTTAATTATCATAGTAATACATTAATACTTTATAATGTATTATAATCACAATACATTACAGTGCATTATAATTAGAATAGTTGTAATACAAATTTATATTGTATTATAATCACAGTTAAAAGGGTCAATTTGTTTCTTACCGATAGGGGTACTTTTTTGTAATGGAAAATGTAGATATTTTTATGTGGTGCGGTGTGGTGTGGTGTAGTGTGGTGTGGTGTGGTGCTAAAACTGCAGTCGAAAAGGGGCTAAAATGGCTTTATTTATTGCACTTGAGGACCACAACGGAAGTAAGTCGTAGGGCTGTATTTTGATTGTCCTAAGTACCAGTTCTTATGCCTTAACTTAAAGACCTGTCCAACTTTTCGTCGGAAAGGTCCAGTTCAACTACAAAATGACGTCACTCACATCTTCTGGTAGTCAAGACAAAATACAGACCCCAGTCTTCATTGTGCATCGTCATCGCATTTGCATTTACCAGAGGTCATTGCTTTTTTCAAGTAAATCAAAAGAGAAAAGAAAAGAAACCTCATCAGTCGACCACATACTTCAGTGTACCCTCCTCCCCCCACTCACCACTTCCTTTATTCTATAGCTTCCTCCTCCCACCACCATGGCTGCATCAGTCGACCACTTTCTGGGTAACACATGAACCTCTTCCTCTAAACCACAGCGGTAGGAGGAGGAGACTGCATTGGTCACTAATGGTATACTGGTCCGTCAGTCAGTGAGCACAGTAACATAGGATGGAACAAACATCACTCTACCTCCTAGTCTGTGAGTACAAACACACACTTATTGTACTCGGTACCCAGTGTGTGTGTGTGTGTGTGTGTGTGTGTGTGTGTGTGTGTGTGTGTGTGTGTGTGTGTGTGTGTGTGTGTGTGTGTGTGTGTGTGTGTGTGTGTGTGTGTGTGTGTGCGCGCTCGTGCATGCGTGCGTGCGTGCGTTCGTGCGTGCGTGCGTTGGTTATATGTTAGAATGAACCCTAATTAAGGTTAAGCCATAGTTGATCATTGGATGATGTGTGGTGAGCGAGTTAAATCAAAGACGTGCCTCAAAAATATCATTTGATAAGGCGATCAGAGCCAGAGAATCTGAATCTGAATCAGTTCTATTGTCACATCACAGGCTTACAGAAGTAAAGAGGTGGGTGAAAATCGTTTTTGTGCGAGTTCCCATCGTATCGTTCTTTCCATAGAAGAAAGAAAGGGTAGAAGAGAGGGGGGGGGGGGGGGGGCGGAGAAACCAAAAAAAATATCTACATGTTTGCACATGGTAACTGAGATAAACATATTGTTATACTTTATATATCGTCACTGTCTGGCCAAAACCTCTTTTTGGCATAAATCAGGGCTATTGAACACCCTTTACATCTGAATTTTGGTAAAATAATATTGAACCAATGGAAAGTAGTAAAAAGTGCTCCATACTCCACACTGTCTGCCAAACCAGCTAACTCCACCCGAATGGCCCTTTATTTTTTTCAAAAATATGTTCTCTTGAACACCCTTTACATCTGTGTGTTGGTTAAAATAATATTGAATCAGTCCCTCCTAACTCCACTTGAGCTCATTTTCCCGAAAATGAACATTTTGGAGTTAAGAGGTTTCAGCGGCGGCCCGACAGCAGAGATATGATATACTTATATACATGATACTTATATGATGTGATTATACTGTACATAGCAGCAGATGTATACTGTGCATGATATGCTTATGGCACCTGCCTGCTTACATTTTAAACTTTAATTTGAGAAGAATTTCAAAACAGAACAGCCAGAAGGCCCTTTAACATTAACTGGGACATCAGTCAGGTCAGACATCAGGTGTAAAGGTGTTAACAGTTGCAATGTCCACGCTGTTTACCCACCAGACAAACGGTTGTCTTGTACCGCTGTTGAGAGGAAACAACTCCATGGAATGACGTCACGGTAGTCTGCAGGAGTCTGCAGTGTAAAGACAACCGGAAGGTCGCTGTGCAACAAAAACAGACAAATCATACTCAATAAAAGATTATGAATCATGCAGCATTTTCACATTACTATAAGTTGGCAGGGTTTTAGAAGCATGTCTTTAATGTTTAATGTCTTTACAAGCCTCATGAAAAGCACTTTAAAATGCATCTCTGTATGCAACATGATATATAAAAGTATGATGTAAAAATAAAATCAGTTGTGTTCCCATAATATCACTGTTCAATGTAATGCAACAACACCACTGAGACAAATTCTATAAAGTACAGTAGGTGGAAAAAAAGAATCTGATTCTAAAAATGGCTACCTCTCTCTCTCTCTCTCTCTCTCTCTCTCTCTCTCTCTCTCTCTCTCTCTCTCTCTCTCTCTCTCACTCTCTCTCTCTCTCTCTCTCTCTCTAGTGGTTAATTGCATGGTGATTGTCTCAACAGAAGTTCAGAACAGTGGTGATGTTATGAGAGGTAAGAATGTTTGTCTAACATACTGACCATATATATTATGTTCAATGAAATTAAAGAACTCTAACAAGCAATATATTTGTTTTTAACATACAGTACATTATCAGGAAATCAACTTTCTTCTCCATCTCTGCTCCACAGCCTCTCTCAGACTCAGTCCTGACAGATCTCAGTTCTTTAGATATGAGTCTGTCTTTCTGAGCTGTGAGGACAGACAGTCTGACTCTACTGTCTGGAGAGTGAAGAGGACCGACATCAATAACATCACCTCAGAGTGTGGTGGTGATGGTGTTGGTCGTCGCTGGGGGAAGATGAACAACACAGGATGTCTTGTGAGGACCATGATCCCCTCAGACAATGGAGTTTACTGGTGTGAGTCTTCAGAGGGAAAGAGTAACTCTGTTAATGTCACTGTGACTGGTACGTTCAGCAAATCAACAACTTCTGTTTTTATTCAGTCTGTTAAAGAGTATTTCATATCAAATCATCAACATCTTGGCATAGTGTTGTTCAGAGTGATGTAAAACCTCAAACTATTCTTCTATTCTGATGTTATTTATCATTGTTCAGGTGGAGATGTGATCCTGGGGATGCCTGTACTTCCTGTGATGGAAGGAAGTGATGTCACTCTGCACTGCTGGTACAAAACCAAGCGAACTGCTAACCTATCCTCTGACCGTCCAGCTGATTTCTATAAAGATGGATCCCTCATCAGCAGTGAGTCTACAGGACATATGACCATCCACAGCGTTTCCAAGTCTGATGAAGGATTCTACAAGTGTAACATCTCTGGCCTTGGAGAGTCACCAGAGAGCAGGATGGATGTGAGAGGTGAGATCACTGTGTCACAAATCCAGTCTGTACATGAGGAGTGATAAAATGACTGAGACGTTGTGCTGATACGTCACTGTATGGCTATGAACAAGTGTTGTGCCCACATAATCTGTCTGTTGAATGCATATGCAGTCTACGATTAATGTTGGTTATGGCAAACTAATTTGAACCACCTTTTCCATTTGTATTGTGTGTTCTGGTAGTGCCCATGAACAGTCATCAGACAAAAAAAATGCTGCTGGTTTCTGGAAAAACAAAAACGTGCATTTGATATTCTTTTCAGCCAGAGTATTCATGGGTTCAATTTGTAGTCCTACAGTGGCCATGTTGAGGACCAACACAGGTGTTTCACTTGTCTGATTGGCATAGAATTAATGTTCTACATCAATCAGAACACCTGTGTTGGTCCTCAGTATGGCCGCTACAAGGACTACAAATTGAACCCATGAATAGTGAGACAAGCTGTTGGAGCAAACATTGACCAAACTCTCTGTCCACAGGAATGAGAGTGTTTGTTAAATTGAACTGTTGATCAAATACTATTTTATCATCTTTGTCAATAAATAAGACTAAAGTATGGATATGTGATGATTGATGAACAAATAATCCTGGGATTTGTTCATCCTAACAAGTAAATTATTGACAGTTTAAATAGATTCACAGCTCTTGATTTGTTCATTCTGCTTCAGATTCTCCGGCCTCCAAAGACAACGACCAACCAGACCCTCCCTCTTCCTCTCTGCCTCCATATTTCTACCCTCTGATGTTGACCGGCGTTTCCATCGTTCTGCTGATCCTGGGTCTGTGTCTGATCTGGAGAAGGTTCAAAGGTATGTCAGTAATGTTCCCACCTTTACAGTTGCTGTGAGATGTGATACTGTTCACTATGCCTGTGACCAGCACTTCTGTAGAGAGAAATACAGACTCTTGTTTGTGTCCTTTTTGTAGTCTGTGTAGGTTATAATTCTGCCCGTCCGTCCGTCCGGGGCCATTATCATGAATTTTCTGAAAATGAATCTGTAAAATCTTCAAATCTTAAAACAGACAGACAACCAGTGGCAGATAGAAATAATATGTTCTCCTATCTTGTCTAACAACAGCGTTATGTACATTGTGGAGGCACTATGTAGAGACAGAGACTGCATCAAAGCAGAAAGCCTGCAACACTCCAAATTAAATGAAGTCTTTATGGTGCACGGCTCAATATTAACATTAACAAAGAAGCAGTCGCCAGCACACAAGAAAATCCTTTTCACATGATTTATTTACCTCTGTGGACAGAGACAACAGATGCGTTTCGACCTGAGCGTTTCGACCTGAACGTTTCGACCTGAACGGTCTTCCTCAGCGTTCAACGCTGAGAAGACCGTTCAGGTCGAAACGTGTCCGTTGTCTCTGTCCACAGAGGTAAATAAATCATGTGAAAAGGAGACACTATGTACACTATACCTTTGTAGAATAATCTGTAATGTATATCTACAGTCTACATGCCTACTGTACTACTTGGACAGACTGTCCTGTGCACAATGATGGGAGCTCCATCAAGTGTTCCACACACTCTGTTCTTTTCCACGTCTCACAATTATCTTCTGATCACGTCATGTCCAGTACTGTACATTGTGTACATTATTCTCTATAATATACTGTACTTCAGAAATGTTGCCTTATTATCTGCCATTTATGTACTGTTGAAACAAGTTTATAATTACTATGAGCTAATGTAAAGTGTGTGTGTGTGTGTGTGTGTGTGTGTGTGTGTGTGTGTGTGTGTGTGTGTGCACGTGCGCGTGTGTGCGTGCATGTGTGTGCGCGTGCGCGCGCATGTGTGCTGCAGGCTGTAAGTCAGACAGACAGAGTGAAGATGTGACATATGCTGATGTGAGAGTGAAGCGACCAGCTGACCACAAGAGGACAGGTAGAGTTACTGAATACTGAACTACACACTGATACATCACTCACATAAACAATGATCCTACAGAGTCTGGTTGGTTTCTAAACTAAACAAAACTAAAAAATCACACCTGTGTGAACTGAGCGGTGGTCGTGGAGGCTGCGCAACAGCAAAACAAATATATATATATACCTGTATATATATATAATAAAAAATATTAAAACAATATTAAACAAAATATTAATAATAAAATGCATGTCACTCAGGCCGCCACTGGTATCCATCCTGTGTGTGTGTGTGTGTGTGTGTGTGTGTGTGTGTGTGTGTGTGTGTGTGTGTGTGTGTGTGTGTGTGTGTGTGTCTGGCCTGAACAACAGCGCCCCTCCCTTAACATGTGTGGTCAAAAAAGGTACTGTAGGCTACATACAGACAGACAGACAGACATGGACGCAGACAGACAGACAGACCACACACACGGCCACGTATAGGAGCGTTGTGACCACCGCTCAAAAAGAATCCTAAAAATCATGATCAAAGCCAAATGTGCAAACTGACCTTTTCTAGTTAGTTTGTTGTTTCCATGTGTGTGTGTGTGTGTGTGTGTGTGTGTGTGTGTGTGTGTGTGTGTGTGTGTGTGTGTGTGTGTGTGTGTGTGTGTGTGTGCGCGCGCGTGTGTGCGTGTGCGTGTGTGTTTACATGATTTCACCAGAGTGTTTTAACACTTGGTGTATGCTTTAGTTTTTATTTTAGACGAGACCTCTGCAGGACAAGACATCTACTCCACAGTGAAGGTAAACACAGGTCAGTCTCGATGTACACAGTTAAGATACGATCACACACTGGTTGCAGCAGGCTGATAAATGCAGGTTGTGTGTGGCTGTCTGTTATGTGCAGCCAGCACTGCCTAAAAAACGGAGTAGCTTGCAGCACCTCCTGTCTTGACATCGGCAGGCCTCAACGGTCTCGAGCCTTTATCTGCTTCAAATAGACTTCTCTATTTGAGGCGCCCTGGCACAGAAAGCTGCGCAATGCCAACAAAACGCTCCGTTTCCATTGACAAACTGCAGAAAGGCAGACACATATAGCGTTGTTGTCGGGTGAAAACCTTGTATGTCCAAAACCGTTTGTTTTGTATTTATCATTTTTAAAATGATTTAAACTAAACACACAACGCCTCGCGGGTGCGAGGCGTTGTGTGCTTGTAGATCAGCTGTTTACACTATTTTTGCGCGATGGCCATATGATGAAGCAGTGCTTTACTTTGCGAATTTTTTTTTTTACAAATTTGAAACTTGTTTTTCAATGATGACCCCCACACCGTACGTTACACTGCTTATTACATAGACACTGTGAGTGGTAGAAGCTCAGCGACAACTTTTCTAGACTTGTGTATATTCCCTTGAGCAAAAAAAACTTCACAGGACTCCAAAGTAAAAAGAGCACAAAAAGGTTTACTTCCAAAAATGTGTTCTCTGTTATAGAAGTGATCAAAAACAAGTCTCAAACTCAAAAAATATACTACGCTCAAAAAACCATGACGCTCTGTCCTTGACTTAAGCACAAACTGAAATCTGCACTGCCCTGGACCCACTAAGGTGTTAGCGATTCCCAATTAAGTTACCAGTTACACAACCTGAGCTCTCTTCTTAAAGCTACAGTACAGAATTGTTTTTTCACCTAAAGCATCACCATGAATTAAACAAATAATTTTACTATTTTAAATGTTTAACTTATTTAAAACATTGTATACATCAATATACAAACTGTAAGCCAAAACACAAAATCACAAAATAAGGCAGTAATTATAAAAAATAATCACAATAATCAATCTTGGCTCCCACAGACACAACTAAAACAATACAGATTTTACAGTAATCGTATTAGCTTATAACCACTTAGACCCTCTATGCTTAGTAAAACAGACCTGATTTTCACTGCAATCGATGTGTTCTTTTCCCATCTACCTCAACTCTCTTCACCAAAAACAGCAGATCTACTGTACAAGCTCACATCGCGTCACGTTGTGATACGTTGTGAGCTTGTTGATTTTTTGTGAACCTTCCCCCCAGAATTAGGGATGCTGGGGTTGAAGTGGTTAAAGGCTTCTTCTTCTTTCATAGTAATATACAAACAGAGAGTAGTGGTTTGTTGTTCAGAAAAATAAAAACAGAATAGTATTAAAATATCAAAGAATACAGCCCTTATATTACAGTCACTTTTCTATTGTTTTATTTGTTACAGGTGGAGATGTTTGAGTGAAGAAGAGAGCAGAGGTCATGGGTCTACCTGCTCCTCCATCTTTTTACATTAAAACCTATGAGAGATGAGCTAAAGGTGGCTTCATAGTGCAAAAGGTGGCTGCATTTAAAAGGCTCTAGTCATGTCCTTTTTGGTTCTTTTCCTTTTTATGTGCACATGATGTGGGCCAAACCAAATCTATGCTGTAGGTCTTCAATTTACATTACTTCATCAAGACAAAGCTCCTGTATGGACATTGGACCACTAGATTTTCAGCCACCAAGTTTATTGCACTGATCAGTGAAATGGTCACTGAGTTGTGGCCATTTGACATGTTAGACACTGTTGCAACACTGCTAGTTCTCGTTAGATCCATGCTCTAGTCTATAGAGTAATGATGTTTAGTAAGCTGTTTCGGTTTGTTTACAATCTGGTCGCCATTGCCGGAAACTGGGCTATGCACGTTCACAACATATACTCTATGGTTCACAAGGGGGGCATAATAAAGGTTTCTATCTATCTATCTATCTATCTATCTATCTATCTATCTATCTATCTATCTATCCATCTATCCATCTATCTATCTATCTGAATAAAAAAATACAAAAAGACTGAACATTTATAGTAATTTCATTTGCATTATGCAAAGGGACTATTACTGTTATTATGTATACACACTTCTGTGTGTGTGTGTGTATGTGTGTGTGTGTGTGTGTGTGTGTGTGTGTGTGTGTGTGTGTGTGCGTGCGTGCGTGCGTGCGTGCGTGCGTGCGCGTGCGTGCGTGCGTGCGACCGTGCGTGCATGTGTCTGCGTGTGTGCATCCAATTGCCCCACTACAGTACATAGCCAGTACTGTGTGTAGGCTTAGAAGCCTTTTCAGAAGCTAATTTAATGTTTTCCATTTAATGATTTCCTTTATCCTCATCTAATCTTGCACTAATGCACGCAACTGTTTTCGCCAGGTTTTAAGGCCTAGTAGGCTTTTCAGAAGTTAATTTAATGTTTTCCATTTAATGATTTCCTTTATCGTCATCTTGCGCTAATGCACGCAACTGTTTTCGCCAGGTTTTAAGGTCTTGTTTGGGGACTGCCCATAAGTCCGAAGGTTCATTAGTCCAAAGGTTCATTAGTCCGAATTTAGTTAGGGTTACTGAGGTTAAGGTTAGGGTTAGGTTTAGAGTTAGGCATAGCATTCTTAACAAATTCGGACTAATGAACCTTCGGACCAATGCCATGGCACCTCTTGTTTTAGTTGTTTCTCATAAGCTCTCGACCCTCCTTGCCCATCGGCCCCCACCGTTGCGCACAGGTTCACCGGGAAAACTGCTGGTCGCAGGCCTGCTACACTTCTTCACCACCTCTGCCTATAAGTGCAGTGGACAGTTACAGTAGGCTCTGCATTAATCTTCATACTCACCCCACCACTCCTTGCACGCTCACACTGAATATAAACCTTCCTAATATTATATCAGAAAGTTGTTAGAACATCTTTTTGCTTCCCTACAAGATAACACTGTGCTTGTCTGTGAGAAAATGTTCTTGTTGTTTGTACAGTAGGGCAGGGGTTTTCAACTGATTGTGAACCAGTGACGGTAACACTTGCTATGCATCCCATGTCTATAAAGGCCACTTTTAACCGCACAGATTCGGCGACGATTCGGCGGCGGAAGGCGGCGGAAAGCGTCTGTTGCCGAACGGGAGCTCATCGTCAGGTTTTCGGCAGCGGGTCGGGAACCTTATCGACCGAAAACTGGAAAACTGGACTTGCTCAGTTTTGTTCAGTCGCCCCTCGCCGTCGGTAAGATTGAGGGAGTTGTAGAATAGTTTACTACTGTTCCAAAACCAAGCCAAAACAAGCCAGAGACATTTTCCCGTCGCATATTTTTACTAAATACCATATTCTCAATCTCAACTCTCAATTCCTATTCCAATCGGATCCAAAGCAAAGCTAGTAGTAGGCTAGTAATAGTCCATCAAGTGCCCGTGTTGTTGTTTTCTTTTTTTTCCTCCTCTGCACGGAGAACAGAGCTGCCTCCGGCCGGGTTAGGGTTGCCAGATTCTGTGAGTGAAATACGCGACCAGGTCTATGAAAATAAGCCCAAAAGCGCGACCAGTTTCACCTCTGAACTCTATTACATTAGTTATTTTATAAAATAATGTTGAAAGCAAGGCCAAATAAGCAACTACACTTCAGAAACAAGCCCAAACAAAAGCAACCCACATCTAGCAACATTATAGGAAAACAGGATCAACGTTGCTTATAAGGAGCAGACCTGGCACCACTGCCATACAGTAACTACAGTCGGCGTCGTCTGAAAAAAATAAAATAAAAAATAAGTGCTTAGTTTTTTGCAGTTCTTTGCAGTCTGTGTACAGTCAGAAGGAGTCTCCTGTAGGCTGTTTGGTGCGTAGACACCTTAAGGCATTATAGTCAGCTAATACCATGACTATGATAACAGTTATAAGAACTAAAATACAACCAACCCTTTAGTCTGTTTCTCAACTAATTGCTCATAGACACATTCTTAAATAATGACACTATAGTGAGCAGAGCATCTGACTGTGTTTTTGTTTTTATTTCTTAATCCAACCTGATATAGGCCTACTGTTTTGTAACTGTATGAGACAGCCAGACACATCCTATTACATTGGCACATTTCCTAATTCTGTAGAAGTTCTTGACCTCCTTCTTTCCAGTAAAAACTGCTGTCTGCTACAACTTAGCTCACCAGGTCATTGAGTGAACTGTTTCTCAACTTGTGGTCCATGGAACACTAGTGGACCATGACATGATTAACGGGCGGTCCATGTCTGTCTCTTCTTGGCTATAGTGGAGTCTCATGTCATTTTCTGTCTCAAACCTTGTCCTGTACATTTTCTTCAGGTATGCCAACATGAAAATGCTAATGTCACAGAGATACTGTAGTTACAAAAGTTAAAACGTAGCTTTCACTGTAAGCTCTGGGAATTCTGCTTGACAGTACTTCATGTGACTCTCCAGTCTGTGGACATGGAATGAGCTAATCGTCACTGTTGGGTGAAAACCTTGTATGTCCAAAACCGTTCGTTTTGTATTTATCATTTTAAAAATAATTTAACTCATGAAAACAGACGATCTACAAGCACGCAGCGCCTCGCACCGCAAGGCATTGTGTGCTTGTAGATCTGCTGTTTTCACTACATTTGTGAGACAGCATTGTATGATGATGCAGGTCTTTACTTTGAGAGAAAAAAATATATACAAATTTGAAACTTGGAGATACAAGTTTTCTGCCCGACAGTGACGTTATCCGCTTTTGTTACTACGTTTCTCCAACATAAAAAAAGAATGAAAATAAATCAATTCATCTTCACAATCTTTCCTATATTGCTGAATGCATGATCAGGGACCACATGGACCTCCACGGACCACCAGTGGAAAACCCCTGACATTTCAGTGGGATATACTGTAGGTAGGGGGAGGGGAGCAGAGGGATTGGTTCATACTGCAAGAAAATGTAGGGTAGGGGATATAATCAAAGACAAATCTAGTTTGAGATTTGATCCATATAGCTATCCTTTATTTTTTACTTTTCAATAATATAAGCAATATCTATCTATCAACATTTTCTGCCACCACCGTCTGAATTGCTGAAAATTGTAACAATTAATGTTGTCTTGTTTAGCTGTTCTTGACAATATGAAGTCTTGTTCAAGTAAAAAAAAGGGACAAAAAGTAAAAAAAACTAAAAAATAGGTGACCCTTTCAGTGGGTTTTAATAGAATCACACATAAAATATTGGATTTCACAATTATGTAATTGTATCTCTGCAATTTGGACGAGTCCAATGGATTCATAGCCCACATAAACATTTGACACAAAAATTACTGGTCTAGGGTAAATGATGAAGTTAGTTTGTTTATTTTAATTTGAATGTAGGCCTATATGTTTGGCCATCTTGGACGCCATTTTGAAAATTCAACCTTTCTAGTGGTCAAACTTTGGTAAACTTTTAGTATACTATTAACTCTCCCCACGCTTTGAACGATAACGCTCGCCCCATTTTTTACAGAACCTCGATGCCAATACGGCGCTCGTTCGGTTCGTTCGTCTGATGACTGTAAGCTGATGAGGGGTCGCGCGGCCGTTTACTGTAAACACATTTTCCGCTGTGATGGTGTAAAAAATCCATTATGCGTTAGATCAACGGAGAACAATTCACTTCCTTGTTGATTTCCTCTGGCCCGGAGGCTCTGTAGCCAGTGACTGCTCTGAATGTACGGCAACACATAGCAGGACAATTCACATTCATTCTCGCATGAGGCCGCCCTCTGCTGCCTGGCAGACCAAAGTGCACTATTGCACAACCAAAAAAAATAAAAAATAAATAAATAAATGTCTGTCTGTCTATCTACTATAACGTCGCAAAGGTAAGCCGCTTTTTGATGGCGCCAGACCCAATAAATAAATAAATAATCTGGCAGTAGGAGAGTTAAGGACACCTATTACAAAAAAAAAAAAAAAAACTTTTGTTGCAATTATTTTTGGGTAAGGTGATTTTTTCATAGATGCACTCGCCAGGAGGAGTAGTAGAGGAAGAGAGGGTTTTATTTATTGTGACATAAATGATATTCATAATGAGTTCCACTTCATGTTTTACTGCCCTTCGTATCATGAGGTACGTCAAAGATTATTTAATACGTGTAAAAACCTAGATTTGATATGGTTAAGTGACGCAGAGATACTTTGTTGGATTTTTTAACACAAGATATTTGCACCGGCAAAACATTTAGAGAGTGCCAGTGAACACGTTTGTGTGTGTGTGTGTGTGTGTGTGTGTGTGTGTGTGTGTGTGTGTGTGTGTGTGTGTGTGTGTGTGTGTGTGTGTGCGCGTGTGCGTGTGCGTGTGTGCGTCCAATTGCCCCACTACAGTACATAGGCAGTACTGACAGTGAGTTGTTGGGGTTTTTCACCTCAGACATGCAGAGAGGAGAGAATCTCTGGGCATCCTTGGCTCACTCTCCATGAACCCACGGAGCTATCAAGTGACCCCCACCCCCATACTCTACACCAGGGGTCTTCAACAGGATGTCCGGGACCCCTAGGGGGTCCTCATAGTTACTACAAGGGGTCCTCCAAATTTTTGTATGACTTTTCTTTCCTCCTTTTTTATATTAACCACTTGAACCCTACCGTTCATATTCTGATAACTTCAGACAACAATAGCAGATCTACAAGCACATAACGCCTCGGCTATATTCGGCCAAGAGGTTTGGTGTAGAGGAGAAAAAGAGCAGACTAAGTACAGAGTGAAAGGTCAAGTTTATTAATGGTTGATGGCTGGAGTGGTTAAATATCTGAAAACACAAATTAACATGAATCCAAAATATACTGATGATTGTGCTGTCGAACAATGAAACTTCCTAATATATCAGAAAGTTGTTAGAACATCTTTTTGCTTCCCTACAAGATAACACTGTGCTTGTCTGTGAGAAAACATTCTTGTGTGTATAGGGCAGGGGTTTTCAACTGATGATGACTGATGAACCAGTGACAGTGACACTTGCTATGCATCCCATCTATAATGCATTGTAGTCAGCTAATACCATGTATGATAATAGTTATAGTAGTTTTTTTACAACAAGGCTTCATATTTTAGATTGTAATTAGAGAAAAGAAAAAGTGAGTGCTAAAATGTTTTCATTTGCTTTGTTCTATTGTTTTCTCGCGTTTACCATGCTAAAATGTGGTGCATGCGTACGCATGCATGGGGGCATGCGTACACAATAATCCAGCAGTTTCTTTATTGCTATTTACAATAACACTTCTAGCCCCCATAAGTCACATCCAACCATGAAAGGTTGCGTTGTATCTTGGGAATGGGCTTATTCTGTGTAAAATGACATATTTTGCCACTTGTACGCATGCCCCCAACCACTGAAACAAGAATCTCTAAAACAATAGAAATAAGTAAATGAAATAATTTTAACACTCATCTTTTATATTCTTTAATTACAATCTAAAATATGAACCCTTGTTGTAAAAAACTAAAGTTGTCCTTTAAGAACTTAAATACACACAACCCTTGATCTGTCTGTTTCTCAATCTCAACCAATTGCTCATAGACACATGTTCTTAAATAATGACTGAAATATTACACTATAGTGAGCAGCACATTTGACTGTGTGTTTTCTTTTTTTAATGTCTTAATCCAACCTGATAGGCCTACTATTTTGTAACTTGTGTATGAGTGAGCAGACACACCCTATTACATGGGTACATTTCCTATTCTGTGGAAGTAATTCTGTGGAAGTTCTTGACCTCCTACACCAGTAAAAACTGCTGTCAGCTACAACTAAAAAGGTCACCATTGAGTGAAGTGTTTCTCAACTTGTGGTCCATGGTCATGGACAATGACATGATTAACGGATGGTCCATGTCCGTCTCTTCTTGGCTATAGTGGAGTCTCATGTAATTTTCTGTCTCAAACCTTGTCCTGTATACATTTTCTTCAGGTATGGCAACATGAAAATATCACTGTCACAGAGATACTGTAGTTACAAAAGTTAAAATGTAGCTTTGACTGTAAGCTCTGGGAATTCTGCTTGACAGCTCATCTAGAACTTCACAAGGGACTGTGCTTCATGTGACTCTCCAGTCTGTGTGAGGCGGTGGATACACGCACATCCAAAGAGACTACGACGGGTGTTGGTCCAAAAAATAAGTACAGCAAAAAGTCTGTGGACATGGCATGGCACACGTATGTATGTGCCTGCGCACAAAATTAACATCTAATCCTGTGTTTCTTAAACGGATCTGCCAGTCAGTGGCGTCAGTTCAGAAAAAGCTAAGGTATGGCAACATGCATGGTGTCTTGCACGCACGCCTTTGCGCACGTGCAAGACACCAGTCATGTTGCCATACCTTACTAACAGGCATGATACATTTATTTTAAGAAGTACATTCTATTTTTCACCCCGTTTCTACGGTTTCCTGGGCTGGATATGGCAGCCTGGAACGCTTAAAAGTGCAGCTAAACTTGGCATGTTAGTAAATGTGCGGAGAATATAATTATAATACCTTGTTAAAGTGACAAGTACATTTTGCATTTGTAGTTATTTTACTGTAATTTAGCAACATAATTACCAGCACAGTAGACAAAGAGACATTCATGGATTTATATTTAAAAGTAACTTTTATTTTCCCCCCTGGACCCAGGGTATGGCAGCTGCATACCCCTGCCATACCCAATTGACGCCCCTGCTGCCAGTGAACACGTCTCTTTCCATCAAAGCCATCAAAGTCAGTATTATGCTTGAGCCAAAACCTGAGCATGCTGCCAGCCGTGTCTCACCATTCGCTTTAAAGTCATGGGTGCGCATCCTGGCTTAACGCTTTTAGGCCTTTCTAACTATTACTATTTCTACTATTTTCAGTCCCCTTCTTAAACCATGCAAGGCCTCAATTAATTTCTACTGGCCCATTTTTTTATCAGATGGTGTTGTAGGAGTCTTAATCAGAGGAAACTATAAAGTTTTTGTGTTTTGTAAGGTTTTATAGCAATAAAACATACATAATAAATCATGCTCTAATTTACCCAATAATAGTTATCACAATAATAACACTATGTACATGTTCTAGACATTCTAATGATTACAAAAAAAAAAGAAAACAAATACAGGCATTTTACTTATGTTTTTGTGAGGAATAGCTTCAGTGAAAAATGGATGTAAAAATAGATGTTGTTTGTCTGGACTGTATGAGTGAGCAGACACTTCCTATTACAGTACATGGGCACATTTCCTAATAGTTCTGTAGAAGTTCTTGATCTCCTACTTCCCAGTACAAACTGCTGTCAGCAATTTAGGTCACCAGGTCATTGAGTGAACTGTTTCTCAACTTGTGGTCCAACACTAGTGGAAAAAAAGGACAAAACGTAAATAGCTGGTACATATTAAGAAAATAACGGGTGACCCTTTCTTTGGGTTTTAATAGAATCACACTTAAAATATTGGATTTCACAATTATGTAATTGTATCTCTGCAATGTGGACAAGTCCAATGGATTAATAGCCCACATAAACATTTGACACACAAATTACTGGTCTAGGGTAAATGATGAAGTTAGTTAGGCTATTTTAATTTGAATTTAGGCCTATGTGCCTATACCTTTCTAGTGGTCAAACTTTGGTAATCTTTTATTATGTTATTAAGGACACCTATTACAACAAAAAAGAAAAAAGAAAAAAGAAAAAAAAAACTTTTGTTCCAATTATTTTTGGGTAAGGTGCTTTTTTCATAGTATTTATTGTGACATAAATGATATTCATAATGAGTTCCACTTTATGTTTTACTGCCCTTTGTATCATAAGGTACGTCAAAGATTATTTAATAAGTGTAAAAACCTACATTTGATATGCATAAGTGACGCAGAGATACTTAGTTGGATTTTTGAACACAAGATATTTGCACTTTCATCTAACCATTTTCACAATCATTTAACCATTTAAGCATAATCATATTGTTAGTCATTTAACATTGCTAATACTGATGCATTTCACACTCTCATCTGCTTGGGCTGCATGGGGACAGGAAATAACTACTCCACATTGCCTCATCGGTGCCTCATCAGCGCGTGGCTGGGGATTAATCGTGGTTGTTTATCGGCATGGCGAGCCTGGGGGTGTGAACGTTTTACCAAAACCTTTTACACAAAGGCTCCTCTTCTCCGCAACCGGTATGAGGTTTCCATTCGGTGGTTGTCATCGTGCTGGCGGTGACGTATGGCCACACCCACCCAGTCAGGTCTGATATAATGCCGCAATGGAAGCGCTCCATCTCAAATCCCCGCCTTGGCCTCTGAAAACATGGCATCCCCGAAGATGGTAATCTATCTGGTGGTAATCTCTCTGGTGTTACCCCTGGTTGCTGGAGGCGCCCGCCCGGATGTTGAACACCCGCCAGAGAAGCCGATCCTGGTCGTCTACACCGGAGGAACGATTGGAATGGTCCTCGGTCCAGATGGCGGTAGCGTTATTTATTGTTTTCAGATTTGTATTTGTATATATATATATATATATATATATATATATATTAGGGCTGGGACTTTAACTGATTAATTACGATTAATTAATTACAGAAAATTAATACGCATTTTAATCGCACTTAGTTTTTGCACCACAGAACCTTCAGTTTCGGGCATTCCGATCATAGCGATGCACCAACCAAGAAGAAACAACAAACGCTAAGGGAGATGTAGCCGATCAGAGCGCTCGTTGATTCACTCGTACAACCAAATGTGTTTTACTTGAAAAAAATGCTTCTCAGGTCAAATATTTACATGCGATTAAACATGCGATTAATTTCGATTAATTAATTACAAAGCCTTTGATTAATTAGATTATTTTTTTATTGTGTCCCAGCCCTAATATGTTATATATATATATATATATATATATATATATATTCTTTTTTAAGGGTGCAACAGTTTACAAAATTCACGGTTCGGTTCGACATTTTGGTGTCACGGTTTGATATTTTTTCGATAAAAAAAATAAACAGAAATGTCCTTGATTTATAAATGTATTTATATTTTTGATTTAACTTTGAACAATACGGTACTCATACCCAACCTCTAGGGTAGTGGTTCTCTAAGTGGGCTCTGCGGACCCCTAGGGGTCCTTGAGGGGGTTCCAGGGGAATGTGCATGTGGAGTGGTATTGTATTATATTGTTCGGTACAGGGTCATTCGGTTCGGTACACCCTTGTATTGAACGGTTCAATATCGATACATGTATTGTTGCACCCCTAATATATATATATATATTATGTATATATATATATATATATATATAATAGTTCAAGTACACACATGAAGGCAAGTTCTTATCTACACATAATATTAAATATAATAAGGATGAGGAGATGGTCTTGTGGGCCACATCACAAGGGCAAAAGGCATGGGCTTCTCTGTGGATAGACTTATCCCAAGTGTCTGTACATTCAGGCCATAACATCTCCACCTTCCTGCAGTAATGACACTAAAACAGCGATGTAAGTGAACAGTGAACGGAAAAGCAGGGTGCCCTTGACAAAGTAATGTCTTCAGAAACTAAATGCAATGACAGAGACAGACATTATTTTAATCTAGATTATACAATTGTACTAACAGTTACTGTGACCCACAGTTTTGGTCCCCCCACCCCCCAGTGTTTTGCTGAAGTACCTTCGCCAGCGGATCATGTTCCATGATGAAAAATATGCCCAGGAGACAGACTTGTATGATCGCTATAAGGACCCAAAAGAGATCTGCGTCCTTCCGTAAGTAAAACCATTCAACCACCAGTCGCCACATATTCTGCTCTTATAAACTCTTGTATTCTATCTATCTATCTATCTATCTATCTATCTATCTATCTATCTATGACAAATGACCGCTCGTTTTCCCTCTTGGTAGCCCCTGGGTGTATAGCATTGTTCTGACTCTCCCCATTAGGCTAAGCCTCTTAACTCTTATCCTAACCCTAACATCAGTAAAGCTATGCCTAAACCTAACCCTAACCTCAGTAAAGCTGAGCCTAAACCTAACCCTATAACATACTGTAGCGTAATGTACAGCGTACAGCCTCCCGCCTCGCACCAAAAAACAAGCGCACCTTTTTCAATCCTAAAGCCTTTTCAATCGTACTGCTTGTAACTCCCCAAATTTGCTTTACAGGAATATGGTTTCTTTTCAGATTAAATATTCAGTATGATCATCTGGTATAACTTCAATTGCCACAACATGACCTTGGCGTGTATTCATCACTTTCTGCTATTTTTTGTCTTCTTTACTTGACATGACAACTGGAAATAGATAAACACATTGAAAATATGTGAATATACATCGAATGTTTCAGCAGTACCCATGGAAAGCCTGGTTTCTATTTACTGCTCAGTGCTCTGATCTAGTCTAGAGCTCCCCTATGTACTATCCAGTAAAGTATTAATACACAGACCTCTTTATATTCGCTCTAGGCCCAGACCAGATCAGCAAACTGCAAAGCTTTGGTTAGTGCTGAAAATTTACAAGGTTAATTTTCATCATGCATGCAGTTCTGCTGTGGACTACATTTATAACTAGAAGCAGTGCTCTTCCGAGCACAGGTCTCAACCAGGTCAGGTATGTTATTGTGGCCTCCTGGTGGAGCTATAATAGGCCAATGTGAAAAGGGTGCCATGTCTTCTTTGGCCTTTAATGGCAATCTGACACCGCATGCATGATATCGGACAGATCCGTTTTGTACTGAATTGCGTAATTTTTGGATAAGATCTGAAGGAATAATAGGAAAAGATTTGTCTTACATAAACCTGGTGGCGCTATAAAAGACAGATATAAAAAATTCAGGCAAAGATTTTTCCTTGGCCTCTAGGGAGTACTGTATGTATACAAAGTTTTACAATGGACGGTTGAGTTATAGGTAAAACACAAATCGGTCTGTTATAGCGCCCCATGTGGCTGATTTGAATTTGGCATTTCTTCCTCGGCTTATTGGGAACATGCATGCAGAGTTTCATCAAAATCGTAGGCTGCGTTCATGATATGAGGCATTTTATTTAAAATGGACCCAATCATGCAAACTTTGGAAGCCAATATTTGCCAATCAGGATAGAATATGGAAAATAGGACAGATCCATGTCAATCACATAACTGTAGAGACACTGGCTACCGATTTTCCCACTTTTCCTGCTTTTCCTTTGCTGCTTTTTTGCTTTCCTGCTTTTTTCCTGCTTGGCCACTTTATCTCTGCTTGCAGCTATATTATTGAACTTGTTTCTTAATCCAGGCTGAATAAACTCAAGGAACGGATAGTGTACCGGATTTTGGAGTACAACCCTTTGCTGGACTCAAGCAACATGGCAGAAAAAGACTGGATCAAAATTGGAAAGACTATTGTGGTAATTACATTTTACACCCTCGAACATTGCAGTAACATGACCTGTCTTTATTATATTATAAAGCATGTTGTCACTAAATCTAGAAACCACATTCCACCAACAGGCAATTTTTCAGTTTACAGTTTACAGTTTAGGCATTTAGCAGACGCTTTTAATCCAAAGCGATTTACAATAAGCAGAATCATCAACATTCTTTATTTGTGTCATTGTGCATGCATGTATAGTTTGTGAAATATTCCATAATCAGTAATGTGGTGTCTCGTGTGTGGTATATTTGGCTGCAGGAAAACTATGACAGCTATGCTGGTTTTGTGATCCTCCATGGCACAGACACCATGGCGTACACATCGTCTGCCCTCTCCTTCATGTGTGAGAACCTGGCCAAGCCAGTCATCGTCACTGGCTCACAGGTGAGAGCGGCTCTCTTCACAGGCAGTGGCGTCAGTTCAGAAAAAAAGCTAAGGTATGGCAACTTGACTGGTGTCTTGAGTCATGTCATGTATGGTATGGCAGTCATGTTGCCATACCTTAGCAACAGGCACAAATACATTTATTTTAAGAGTTACATTTTATGTTTTCCCCGTTTCTACGGTTTCTTGGGCTGGATATGGCAGCCTGGAACGGTTGTTCAAGTGCAGGTAAACTTGGCATGTTAGTAAACGTGCCACAATTAACAATAAAATGCATTGCACCTGTGCAGCTGACCTGCGGAACCTGGGAATATACCATTTTGCCAAGATGGGGAGAATACAAGTGTAATTATAATACCTTGTTAAAGTGACCATTTTGTAAAATGTTGCATTTGTAGTTATTTTACTGTAATTTAACCACATAATAACCAGCACAGATAGACAAAGAGACATTCATGGATTTATATTTAAAAGTAACTTTTATTGCTGCCATACCCCTGGACCCAGGGTATGGCAGCTGCATAACCCTGCCATACCCAATTGACACCCCTCACAGGGCAGATAAACAACAACACTCGGATCTATGGTGGTTTGTTGCCCTCGGTTCAAAGATAAGTGCCAGCATGCTGATAAGATGAAGGCCTGTTTTTTCAGATGCCAATCTATGATATGAGGACTGATGGCAGGGACAACCTGATGGGGGCGCTGTTGATCACTGGACAGTATGTCATTCCTGAGGTGGGTGAATCGGGCTGCCGCTTGAAATCTGGATGAGCCTTTAAGATTGGATTTGTTAAAGAGGCGGTGCCATAGTTTTGTATTGTTTCTGGTTTTATGTGTCTAGGGGGTTGATAGTACTTCATTAGACCCCCTGGTTTGGTTGTTATGAGCAATTATGTATTCTCTTTCTATTTGGCTGGAGGCTGCCACCTTGTGGGTGGCAGCCCCCCCCATTACCATTCACCCAACACACGTGGGTGTGGCCAACTTCAGCTGGATCACCACCCACCATGACAACCACGCATACCAATGAGCTGGTGGGTGTGGCCACATAAAACCACATAAAAAAAGATAATTTTTTTCTTTCTGTACACTTTTTGGGAAAAAAATATTCCTCCTAGTATAAACCTAATAGTGGATAATCATGTTTTATAGGTGGAAAAATCATGGCACCCCATCTTTAAAGGGACTACAGCATGAATTTCACTTTTTTTTCTTGCTTCTCAGTGTATCTTCCAGCCCCAAAAAAAACAATTTAATTCTAAGCCGTGCGCGTCTGAACGGTAATCTTTTGAAATCTGCCCTGAGCGTAGGTCACCTTTGAGCTTATTTCCCATTGGGCCCCTCGAGAAGGGGGCGGAACCTTTTGGGAGGCTATATTCTATTGAGACTATGAGTTGGGCGGGGTAAAGTGGTGCTAAAATTGGACGATACAGAGAAGATTAGCATGGTGCCATGATATCTTCTCTGTATCTTCTCTGTACTAAGACAGTGCCCCGTTGCCAACAGAGGGAATTTTGGTATTGCATCTGAAATGGCTTGGAATTAGACAGATGGAACATGAAATCTCAATATCTGAGTGGTTGTTTAGGCTAAAACCTGCATAAAACCGTATTATAAACCAATATTTATATAAAATATATATTTTTAAAGCTTGGTGGCCCCTAAAGGGAGTGAAAAGGTATAACAAGGAAATAACAAGGACACGTATAGGTACTGTATGACTGGTCAAGGTTTTGTGCATTGAATGAGATATCATATTACCATGTGTCTTTCTGTCTTCAGGTCTGCCTGTACTTCTATAACAAACTGTACAGGGGAAACCGTGTGACTAAGGTGGATGCAGAGAGCTTCGGTGCCTACAATACTCCTAACCTGTCCCCACTAGCCGACGTTGGAGTGGATATCACAGGTAACCAATGTTATTATAGTTAACTAAATGACTAAATGAAAGATCATAGAAACTAGAAGCAGTGCTCTTCCTAGCACAGGTCTGGACGTTTGTGTGACCTCCTGGTGGTGCTAATAGGCCAGTGTGAAAAGGGTGCCGTGTATTCTTCGGCCTTTCACGGCAATCCAACACTGCATACATTAAAAATGTGTTTTGCAAAAGTCGACCTACTGGTGGCACTATAACAGGCCAAGGTGAAAAGGGTGGCATTTCTTCCTTGACCTTGTGGGAATGTTTGTGCAATGTTTTACAGAAAGATGCATTCATGATTTTACACATTTTGTTCAAAACAGCCAATGTTAGACAATCATAGTGGAATATGAAATATCAGACAGATACGTCTTGTCCACATGACTATAGAAATACTCTGTATTGATTTGTGTGATTTTTGGATCAAATCTAAAGGCGTAATATCCAAAGATGTGTTTTACAAAAGTGGGCCTCCTGGGGACGCTATAAAAGGCAGATGTGAAAAATACAGGGCAAAGCTTTGTCCTTGATTGCACATACAAAGTTTTACACTGATCAGTTCCATCCTGATTGGCTAAGATTGGCTTCCAAAGTTTGCAAGAATGCTCCCTTTTGAATAAAATGCCTCAAATCATGATCACAGAGTGCAATTTCTGTGATTTTTTTCACATTCCCACTAGACCGAGAAAGAAATGTCACTTATTTTTGTGAGCTTGTAGATCGGCTATATCCACTATCAATGTCTTTTTTAAGTATAAAGTTGTCAAATATGTCAGTCATTTCTTTGTATATTTAGGTTATGTGTCATATCTGCCATGTGCACCTTCAAACCTACAAGACAAACAGAAATGTAATTGTCAACGACAAAAACACAATTAATCGCAATTATTTGAATGACAATTAATCATCATGTAAGATGTCATAATCGTGACAGCCCTAGGTGTTGCCTTTGTTGTAGAGATGGGATTTATGGCTCTTTGAAGTGAGCCAGATCTCTGGGATCCGTTCCTTTCAAAGAGCCGTACAAAAGATTGGCTCATTCTAGTTACTAGTACCTTTGTAGATTTTGATTATAATTACAAATTCACTTCAACCCTATACATTTCAGCCATGTATAAGGCTACATTTACGCCATTTGAAAATAGCCGATCTACAAGCTCACAATGCGTCGCGTTGCGACGCATTGTGAGCTTGTAGATCTGCTATTTTCAAATTATTTTTCTACATTTCTACATTGGAAAAACTGTGAAATGGGACATTCTGCATATAATGACTATTTTCTACTATTGGTATTTTAAGTGCATTTTGATACCGATACTTTTGTACTTTTACTCAAGTACATTTTAATTCCAAACTTCTACTTGTGGCAGAGTATTTCCACGTTGCAGTATTGATACTTTTACATTAAAAAAAAGAATGTTTGTAGCCTACTTCTTCCACAACTGTTCATTTACAAAAAGGAACGGCTCCCTACTGCGAACCGGATCCCATCGTTCATTTGAAAGAGCCGTTCAAAAGGCCCGATTCGTTCGCGAACGTCCCATCTCTCTACTTTGTTGAACTGTTCTCTCCGTCTCTCCTGCAGTGAACTGGGACGTGGTGCGGAAGGCCAACACTACTGCAAAGTTCAACGTGAGCACAGAGCTGAACCAGAACGTGGGTCTGCTCCGGATCTACCCGGGGATCACTGCTTATACTGTGAGTCAGTGTTGCCAGAGGCAGGGGCTGAGATTTCTAAAAGGGCCTTTTGATGGATGGAAATATCTAAAATAGCAGACCTCCAAGCTCACAGCATTGCTTGTACCATTGCAAAAACTACATTCATGGTCTGGAGAGGGCACTTTTTACAGATGGATAAAAGGGCAGGGGCTCAAGCCCCCGCAAGTGCCTGCAGTCAGGTCTATTTATGCCCAAAAGAAGCATCTATAGGCCACATGAGCACATTAAACCTATTATGCATCTACAAGCTCACAGCGTGCCGCAATGCAACACGTTGTAAGCTTTTAGATTGTCTATTTTCAAAATATCTTGAAATTAAATGTTGAATATTTGGAACACAAATCTGGAACGGGGCTCCCTGGCACATATCTCCTTAACCCATTTAGGCCGTAGTTTCTGAAAAACAATATTTTTTCAAAAATTATCCTACAAAAACAAATATGGTGCTACATACTGTAGGCTACTGTACATGTACTGTAATACACTAAATAGTGTTCCCGGCCTGAATGGGCCGATCCAGCAACTTTGATTGGTGCAGGGCTGAGCATGGATCAGATTGTAAATAGTAATACCATCTATTTCACTGCAGATTAGGTTATGTTAATAATATTGTTTTATTTGTTGGCCTTCCTGCCCTGGCATTTGGCCTTTGTGCCCTAAAAAATGAACAACACCAAAGGCCAAGTGGCCTTGCCCATAAAATGTGGTAATTCCAGGCCTGCTTCACACATTCCCAAACGATGAGCACTTTCCGACAATGTGCTTCAGCATTAAAGCATGCATGTGTGAATGCATCCTAAACCTCACTGCAGTGAAGCAGTTTCAACGTGGCAGCAGATCTACAAGCTGGCAGCAATAGACCGCTGTGAGCTTGTATATCTGCTATTTTTCAATAGCTAAAGTGTACAATAATTAAGGCTCCTCCACATATTTTGAAATTAGAAAAATATTTTTCCAGTACTGGAAAAGTTTTGGAATTGATCAAGGGCCCTGGAAGGTGGAAGGTCCTGGAAAAAATAGCTATGCATTGTTTTTGGTTATTGATTTTGTTAATACCTCTGAAATGACAAATTAAACATTGGCCAAATTGTCAGAGACAGAAATTGTGAAAATAGCCGATCTGCTATTTTCACACCGTGTTATGCAAAATTCCTCAACTCTTAGTGCTCGTCAGGGTGCCGGGTCCCCAGTTAAAACATGATTATTTCGGGGGTCACGGCCTGAAAACACTACACTACCTGTCTTTGGGCATTGTGCATAGGAGTAAGCGACCTGTTATTGAGCTGAATTATTGTTATATAGTCCTGGAAATTGGCTTAAATATTCTGGAAATGAATTGGTATAAAATGTGTGGGAACCCTGTCGGTCCCACTTCCCCCCCTCCCCCCTTGTGATGCTCCTGGGTGTTTATCTGAGGTGTTTGTGTTTATCTGGGTGCAGGTGAGGGCGTTCCTCCGAGCTCGCATGCAGGGTGTTGTGCTGGAGACATACGGCGCTGGGAATGCCCCCGACAAAGACCAAGCCCTGCTGGCGGAGCTGAAAAGGGCCACAGACCGGGGCGTCGTCATCATCAACATCACCCAGTGTCAGAGGGGGACTGTGATCATGTTATACGCCACCGGCAAGGCAATGACTCTTTTAACATTTAGGCCTAGAATTATTGAATGCTTTAACCAGTGAAAAATAGCAGATATACAAGCTCACAGCGCGGCACCGAGCTTGTAGATCTGCTATTTTTGAAAAAGTCGTGAAAATGTGTGCAAATCTTTGAATATATGTATTTTCAAAGCGAGCGTTTGTAACAAACATTTTGCTTCTGGGGGGTCCCTGGAACTAAATATTCTCAAGAACAGACTAACTGAGCTCCATTTAAGTGAAAAGGACCTTTTCTTTGACGATGGCTAGCCAAATTGCTGACATAGAAACATAGGTTTTTCTAAAAATCTTGAAGGATTCAAGAGACACTTATAGAATCGGGTCAAAATAATAATTTTCACGATTTTTCAAAAATAGCAGATCTACAAGCTCGAGTGCCGCGCTGTGAGCTTGTATATCTGCTATTTTTCAATAGTTAAAGCATAAAATAATGATACACTATAATGTGTACTTTCTAAATGGGTTAAGATGCATTTCGTAACCCTCCTCCTCCCATCAGGCTCTGGTAGATGCAGGGGTGATATCTGGCGGTGACATGACTCAAGAGGCTGCCCTGTCCAAGCTGTCCTACGTCCTCGCCAAGTCAGAGCTTGATCTGAAGGCCAAAAAGAAGGTGCGTGTTTAAGGGTGCAACGGTTTTACAACATTCACGCTTCGGTTCAGTTTGATATTTTGGTGTCACGGTTTGATACTTTTTCGATACAAAAAATAAACAGAAATCTCCTTGATTTATAAATGTATTTTTTTGTTTTTGTTTTTTTTCTATTGATTACTCATGCCATGTAGACTTGAGTTCAATGACATTTCTTTGTATTTGTTGCATTTCTAAGAAAATAATTTCATTATAGTAAATTTACCTCCATTGATTCCGGATGGGGACCTGAATGTATTTGGGTCCCCATCATCCGGAATCAATGGGGGTACATTTATTGTAATCAAATTATCATCTCAGGAATGCGACAAAAAACTATACATGTATTGTTGCACCCTTATGCGTGTGTCTGTGTTGAAATATAAACTACAATAAGAACAAGTGAAGCTAAAATGAAAAGTGTGTGTGTGTGTGTGTGTGTGTGTGTGTGTGTGTGTGTGTGTGTGTGTGTGTGTGTGTGTGTGTTTGTACACACACACGTGTGACCAGATGATGGAAAAGGACCTCAGGGGTGAGATGATTGCTGACCTGGACGGATCTACCTGAGTGGCTACAAACCAGCAGCTACAAGACACACAAACATGCAGGTTTTCATCATGTTCAGAGCTTTAGCTGACAATTGGCACCAGGATCTCCTATTTTGAGCATTGGGTTATTATGGGTGAACTTTCTTAGAATATCAAGTTGCAAGCTTGTATGTACACATTTCAATGAAAATAGGGCTTAAGTGATTTAAAAACAACATTTTCATTTAAGTCAGCTAATATCCTGCACACACTTGTCTCTTTTTTTAATTCTAGTTTTTATTTAGTTCAGTCAACTAATTTTCTTTTTTCAATTTTAGTTTTCGTTATTTCGTTAGTTTTTGTTAATAAATGCTGATTCCATGATTCTGACTTGTTGTAAAGGTGGCGATTCAACGATAAAAATGATATCAAACACAATACCATTTGGCAAAATTAATGGGGAGATATAATGGACTGTATTTTGTCAAATTTTGGGTCGGCGCTACCCAAACACACGTTTGGCCATGTTTCTCATTCCACGAATGCCCGATGCTTACAAGCTGTACCTTGTTGTAAAGGTGACTAATCAATGATAAGAATGATATAAAACACAATACAAATTGGTATTATTAAAGTCCATATATATGGACTGAAGTCAAGTTTCCCTACTTTTTGTGCGCGGTTTATAATAACCTTGCTCCTATCTTGACCTACTGTGTGTGTGTGTGTGTGTGTGTGTGTGTGTGTGTGTGTGTGTGTGTGTGTGTGTGTGTGTGCGTGTGCGTGTGCATGTGTGCGTGCGCGTGCGCGTACGGTCAAGATGTGACAGTTCTGATACTTAACTGCGACCATCACTGATTGACTGTTTTCTTTTCTTTTCTTTTTCCATCTGGGTAGCTTTTTCCATCTGGTAGCTGGATGAAAACAACTGGACCCATCCGCTTTCTCCGCTTCATTTATACACCCAACTTGTCTTCATCTGTATTCAATCTGTAATCAAGTTTCACATGGTCTCTTCTAAGCCTGATTTAGGCAATACATTTTTTTTTTATGAGATTTTCAACTTTCTTCTGCTGAAAAACCCTAAATAATGTTTTTGTTGACAGGGTCATTCAGTGAAGAATAACATTAGTCTTTAGACCTTAAAAGGATCTCTGGCTAATAAGCCAAATGTGCCTTAATACATTGGAATTACTACAATACCCCATAACTACAATGTAAAATTAAAAACACCTTAAATATTTTACTTTTTACTAGAAATAGATAATCTTTCACTGGGGCAATGCCCGTTGCAAGTTGATGATGTCATTGGTCCATGTGTGGTCTATCCATATGGAATTCATGGATTGCATGTGCAATGCATTGATGCTCAGGTTAATCATAAGAATTGTCATTTCACTTGTTTTGCATAAATTCCTTATAGGGATAGAATAGGTCAACTACTTAAGGTGCTTTTAATGTTGCAATTTAGTTATAGAGGACAATTATAATGTATTAAGGCATATTTGGCTTAGGGATCCTTTTAAACATATTACTTAAAGCCATATAGACGTGCTATAGTTTGGGCCCTAATCTAGTATCCGCTCAAACCTCTTGCAAGCACAGCTTTGAATCTTCAATGATAAGATATAGCACAACGCCCAGAGTGGGCAGCACTAAGTGTGGGTGTTTTATTGCAGTGGTTCTCAACCTTTCCAGGCTGTGACCAACTGACACCTACATTTTTATATAACACGGTTCTATTGTGAAAATAGCAGTTCTACATGGTGTCTCTGCTGCTTCACATGTTAGTACTACTGCGCTTATTGAACGTTGTCATGTTGATTGAAATGACACAATGTGGTCTTGCAAAAGCAGAAATAAAATATATTTCAAGAAACGGTGTCCTGCCATCTGTGTGAATCCTAACAAGTAACTAGGGGTGTAACGATACATTTTAACAGTGATTCGATACACATCACGATACATGGTTTACAACATGGATGATATTGGTTAATTCATGGAAATATGATACGAATACGATTCGATTACATTATTTAAAATTGATATAGTAACTATTTAACAAATTAAATGTGTGTGAAACATGCCAATAGTGCAGTTTTTTTTAAAGGTAATTGTATTGTTATGGTTATATATAAGTAAACGCAGTGATTCTCTGGCAATTACACTGACATTATGGTCAAACCCACACCTTGACATGAACACAGAGATTACACACATTTTTCAATTGACCAAGAGTAGCTACAGTATATGAAATGGAAAAGTAATAACTTGAGTAATTTATTTTTGTTGGTGTGACTATTCCCATGGCAGACCCCTGCACAGCGTTGCCCCCTTGCGGGGGTTCCTGGTGGGGCTATTCTGATGGCAGACCCCTGAGCAGTGTTTGTTCCAAGTTTGGTGCAGATTGGATTAATGGTGCGCCTTGCAAGTCCACCAACCAGTGGCGTCAGTTCAGAAAGGTATGGCAACATGACTGGTGTCTTCGCGCGCGTGCAAGACACCAGTCATGTTGCCATACCTTAGCAACAGGCATGATACATTTATTGTTTTCCCCCTTTTCTATGGTTTCTTGGGCTTAATATGGCAGCCTGGAACGGTTGTTCAAGTGCATTGCACCTGTGCTGCTGACCAGCGGAACCTGGGAATAGGTATTCCATTTTGTCAAAATGGGGAGAATAAAAGTGTGCAGAATATAATTATAACCTTGTTAAAGTGACCATTATGTTAAATTTTGCATTTGTAGATATTTTATTGTAATTTAACAACATAATAACCAGCACAGATAAACAAAGAGACATTCATGGATTTATATTTAAAAGTAACTTTTATTTTCCCCCCTGGACCCAGGGTATGGCAGCTGCTACCCCTGCCATACCCAATTGACGCCCACCAACGTCCACCCATTAGACAATTTTAATATACAATACATGCATATAAATACAGGTGTATTCTGTATTTCACAAAGTGGATGCACGAATGGGCACTAAGACAGTCAAAAATGCCACAGGAGGCGAGCGTGCATTAAACAAAACAAAGGTTTTAATTTGATCCAGGCCAGAATAAATACAAAAAAGCTCAAAACATGCAACTGAAGAAATACAACGACAAAACAATTACTATGCTGTCAATATGATGCTGTTGTTTCAAATTAGTTGTTTTTAAATGTGCTCCTCATTTTCGAACCAATCAGCTGACAGGATTAACAGCCACCCCTCTATCAGATCTTCAGCACCATCACCCTACACAGCTAGGCGTCTCTTTCATATGATATCCCTTCCTTAATAAATGTAGCACATCCACCTGCCCGCTGTTTACACCTATCCTACAATTCCAATTGTGGTTTCATCCAAGTTTCTTGCACACAGATAATTTCTGGTCTAACCTCTAAATCTTGGTTTAACCTCTAAATCTTGTCAGTTTGCTATCAAGCTTCTGGCATTCCACTGTAGTATAAGGAACACCATGACTATGATATTAAACATGAACAGGCATACTGTTCTTGAGCTCATCATTTACCTTATCTGCATTTAACTCCTTTATGTTTAGATACTCCGCTGCTGTATCCACAATAGTTTTGATTCTTTCAGTTCTTGTTGCTTGCTGCAAAATTACATTTATAACCTTTGCCATGAAGAATACAAAGTTAGCCTTATCCACTATTAATGTTTCCCCATTCACAGCCCACTTTAATATGCGAGCACACTATATTTCTTGGCCTTGCAACTGGTTGTGGGGGAGCTTCCCAGCAACTACCTGTGCAACTGCACCACCTTGTGGTCTGTTTGCTTGTGTAATTGCCCCTGCATATGACACTTTGTTTTGCACTTACTTTTGCCTTATATTAATCTGTGCTTCACAACCTCGGTAAGCTGCACTGTGTTCTCCCCCACAATTAACAGCATTTCACTTTAGCCTTCCTCGCATTTTCCATATTCATGTCCCCCTGCACATCTGGGCTTTGCTCATTGCCCTGCTACATGCCCAAATCTCTGGCATTTATAGCACCTCAATGGCCTGGGAATATATTCTCTGAACGGTTAACATCCGATCACAACCTTCTCCATTATGGCTCTTTCAAACTGAAGAAGTACAGACAGACTGTCAACTATTTCCCCCTGGTATCTTGTAGATTATCTTTTTTCAACACTCACTTTGCCTCCCTTGATTTCTTTTCTGATCTCTTCTAGACTTGTGTCTGTTGGTACTCCTGTGATTACACCACTTATCTTCTGGTTTATCCCAGGGATATGACTTTTGATTTGGACTCCATTCAGGATTTTCATTTGCAATATCTTTTCTTGCTGGGCCTTGTTAACAGATTCAATCAGCATCTTTCCTTTGTTCAAAAACCTTGCCTGTATCTGCCCCGCTATATTAGTTTGCCAACCACCAATCTTACCCCACCAACACTTTTGATTAATCTCAGCTGTGTCTCGCCGCCTCGTTTAAAGCTCCCGCAGCTGCATCAAACCTACAACAACAGTTATCCACGAGTTTCCAACGCCCCATAGTGCATTGCGCAGACGCTGTACCGAGCTTCCGGCGCCGCAGCCGAGTGTGATTTACAAGCTCACAACAGGCTGCATCTGCGACGCGACGTGAGCTTGTATGTCTGCAGTTAAACCGGAAGTGTGGTCCAAATAATCTCCAGTCGCCTCCAGCAAACTCCCACGGAAAGAGGTGGATAGGAGCCCACACATTAGTGACTATGTTCCCCGCAGATTGTTATTTAGCACCGAAGTCTGTTGATGCAAGGTTATTTAGCACCATAAAAATACTGTTTTAGACATAAACAGTAAACATAAGCGGGAAATCGTTGAAAACGATTTCCCCTTAAATAAAAATAACCCCCAATGAATTATAATGAATAAATACAAATAAAAAATAAAGTACCTTTTAATGGTTACATTTGCTTGATTGATTGATTGATTGGAGAGTTTATTACTGTAGCAGTTTGCAATATTAAAAAGTACAGTTTCATGACAGCACAAATCACTGGTACAAAACGAAAAGGAGATCCTAGTAAGCTTTGTGGCTTATTTACACAGGAACCACTTTATGTATCTCATATAACATTGAAAGACAGATGGATAGAACATAGTACTTTACATAGTACATATTGGTGGTATAGCTGGAGAACGAATTAGAGCCTTTTATAGTGTTAAATCTAGGTGGAACATGATTAGTGAAGCTGCCTCTGGTGTTATGATCATGGACATCTTTGACCTTTAGGATGTAGGAAGTAGTGTCAGGTACAGAGTATCTTGGAGGTGTGGTGTATCTTGTTCACCAGGCCCATTGCAAGATGCTGTACTCTGTCAGCTACTGTGAGCCACCCCACGCTTTGGTGATGAACGGTAAGGTGGGCCCGAGGAAGAAGACCGAGCACGACCCTAATCACTTTGTCCTGGGCCGTTTGGAGCTTTAACTTTAAGGCGACTGGGGCATTGCGAGGTTCTCCTTCCGGTACACAATGCTCTCCTTGATGGCTTCTTTGATTATCTGGGGGCACATATGATCATGTTATACTGTGAATCCATTCAGGAAAATACTCAGTTAAATTCAACCTTCATTTCAGCAGTAGAATAACAGATTTACAAGCTCATGTTGCGTCGCAATGTCTGAGCGTCAAGGTATAATATAGGGCTAAAGTGTCTCATGTATGTTTTATAATATTGTAATTTATATCTGCAAAGTAACTAGTAACTATGGTAATAACTAAAATAATTTAGTGGAGAAAAAGTACTGGAAATTGGAAATACTCAAGTAAAGTACAAACACCTTTGCCTTTTCAGCTTTATGACAAGACGCACGTAGGATATTCTAAACTATAGTTCATTTTTGGAACCATGAACTTTTATTTTTGAATTATGAACTATGAACTGAACTATTTCATTTTAAAAATTGGGAACTGAACTTTGAACTACTTTGTGTAGAAAGTGAACTTTCCCAACCCTGGCTAACAACATCAAATGTCAAGTGGCCTTGCCCGTAAAATGATGAAATGCCAGGCATTTCAGCATGAAGTTGATGATAAAGTTGACCACTTCTGTATCTTGGTAATTTCTTCTAAAATCTGATTGCCTAGCAGTTTGCTGGTGTGGATGTGATATACTGTTAACTCTCCTACTGCCAGATTATTTATTTATTTATTGGGTCTGGTGCCATCAAAAAGCGGCTTACCTTTGCGACGTTATAGTAGATAGACAGACATTTTTTTTTTTTTTTTTTTTTTTTTTTTTTTTTATTGTGCAATAGTGCACTTTGGTCTGCCAGGCAGCAGAGGGCGGCGTCATGCGAGAATGAATGTGAATTTGCCTGTTATGTGTTGAAGAAGAAGACCAGTCACTGGCCACAGAGCCTTACAGCCAGAGGAAATCAACAAGGAAGTGAATTGTTCTCCGTTGATCTAACGCATAATGGATTTTTTACACCATCACCGCGGAAAATGTGTTTATAGTACACGGCCGCGCGACCCCTCATCAGCTTACAGTCATCAGACGAACGAACCGAACGAGCGCCGTATTGGCATCGAGGTTCTGTAAAAAATGGGGCGAACGTTAACGTTCAAAGCGTGGGGAGAGTTAAGAACCATGCACAACTATAGGAGGAATTACTGTAAAACTGTGTTTTTACTTTGTCCGTACAACGGTGTTGCACGTTGAACTGGAGCTAATCTACAAGCCTACAACTCGTCGCACCCTCAGGGCTTTGAGGGCTTTTAGATCGTCTATATGCCCATCGCACCGCACAACACCATCGAGCCAAAGAATAACCATGCTTACTGTAATGGAATGGTCTCTGCATGCAGTGCAGTCTGCCTCACGGCACACTTTGTTTTGGTTCAGATGAACTGTAGCTGAGGTTGAGTTATTTATTTGAGATAATTGCGACCGTAGGTTGCAGACTTGGTTTAATATTTTATTGTTGACTGTTACGCTCTGACATTACTGTGATGTCAGGGGAACAACACTAACACAATCCTTTTATGTATGGTGATCCCTGATGTCATCAATATTAAGCCCATATTTGTGAATGCCAATAGACATGTCAGTCTAACCTATACACTATACATGTCAGTCTAACCAGTGTGTCTGGTTCTACAGACAGGGATCTCCATATATGGGCATAAAAGGGATTGTATGTATCATGTCAGACGTCATAGGACTTTCACACAACGAGTAACCAAGTAAGCATGTCTGGGGTCTCACACCGCACGATTGGTTCTACAGACTCCAACTTTTGTACACGGATAGCTCTGATTTTTGCCTATGTTCTTAGCTGCTTCCCCTGCCGTTACTGTACTTGCACAATGTACAGTTGTATGAAACAACATTTTCCAATCATCCATCCAATCAACATGCCCATATCTCCATATACATGGACCATATATGGGTATCAGGATCTCCAATTCTCCATATATGGGTAACTGGTCCAATATATATATTAAAAAAGGATCAACTTAAATAAAGTCCATATATGGATATTCCCAGATGATGCCCTGTTAGGGGAACCACACTAACATAATCCATATATGGCCAAGACAGATGGAACAACCTCGCCCTTTAGGGTGAGGTCGCCCTTAGGCGTCTTACTGATATTTAAATTATTATTATTATTATTATTATTATTGGTGTGGTTGCTATAGGCACCACACTATTGCGTGTACACGTGTACACATTTTTACGATCTAGCTCTGATGTCACTGTGATGTCCGGCACACCTTGTCCACGTATCCGTGTATCTCTGAAGGTCACGCTTGACACTGTGGTTCCCTTGACACATCAATGGGACATCACAGGTGATATCACAGGTGACATCACCTATGTAAAAGTCCATATATGGGTATTCCCCAGAATCCCTTTTATGCCCATATATGAAGATCCCTGATGTCATCAATATACATCACTGGCCAAATGGCCAAGACATGGCTCATATCTGTATGGCTGGTTCAGATAGGGATCATGTGTGTGACATGTATGGGCATAAAAGATGTTGTGATGTCATGGGAACCACTCTAACAGAATTCCTTTTATGCACAAATATGGAGATCCCTGATGTCATCAATACTAAGCCCATATCTAACAGGACTTCATATGGGAATGCCATATATGGAGGAAGACTAGGGATGGAGCTCGTAAATTTTTATTGATAATGAGCACCTTATCGATCATGCTTATTGAGCCGGGCTTTTATCGAGCCCACTATTGAGCTTTTTCTGTTATTTTGTGGAAAGACATGATGAGACACTATCAATTCTGAAGCTTTAAAAAAGGAGAATATATATATATATATATATATATATATATATATATATATATATATATATATATATATAGTTTTACAGTACTATTCATGAATTAATAATAATAGCCTACTGTAAAACTATAATATAAATTGTATAGGTATAATGTAAACTATAGGCTAACATTTCCAAGTCTCTTTCTTTTGACAGTAAATGCATTTTTTCCATTATCAACAAAAATCTATATATGCACTACATTTGACTAGGGCCTTCAAATACAGTACTTTAACAGACAGAAGGCAAGTCAACCTTTTTATTTTTGGAAAATATTTGAAGAAACTAAATGTGTACCGTCTCTTTAAAAGTGTAATTTATAACGCATAGTACGGCGGTGTCACGCAACAAAAAAATACCCAATCAACAAGCTCACACTGCGTCTGCTCGCACCGCGTTGTGATCTTGTAGATCTGCTATTTTCGGTATGAGAGAAGAAGTCACGCTGCAACGCTACGAATTCATTCGCACGGAGCGATACATTATAACTCTATGGTAGGGATTTTGAGTATCCCAAACGGATTATTATCGATGGAATCATTCATATTTTCAAGCACCACATACTTTGGGTGGAAGAGAACGGTTGTCGCGCTGCTGCAACAGCCGACGTCACGTAGGAGTTAATTGTTTCAACTCGTCGCAGACATGCAAAGTTATTGATTGCACTTGGGTCTTATGTGATGCATTATGGACAAGCGCCTGGCTCCGTCTGCATTGTCGAAGTGTTCCCTCCCGAGCATGATGTAACAACCATGCTGAATTGCATTGCCTTTAGCTCTCCCCTTGTCTTTTCAAAAAGGTATTAAACCAAACTTTTTAGTGTTCTCCTAACTTTTTAGTGCACTCCCAAAGCACACAACTATCAATGACGCAATGTACCTCCCGGCCCGGCCGCTATAGCGGCCCATGACGTGACACTTACCCGATAACAGGCTCGACAAGCCAAAAGCTTATTGATACTCGGGTCTCGATAAATTCAGAACCGGGTTTGTAATGGACCCGGTTTTCGGGCTCCATCCCTAAGGAAGACAGCCCATATTTGTGTGGCTGGTTCAGACAGGGATCTCCATGTATGGGTATGAAAGGGATATAATACCGGTGTATACAGTGCATGGATCCAGACGAGCTTTGCCGCATGTCACTCCCCATCTCTCCCCCCATTTCCTGTCAGTCTACTGTCCTATCGAATAAAGGCATAAAAGCCCCAAAAAACAAATCTTTAAAATCCAAATGTATACAGTTTATACAGTTCTCGACTTGCGTGGTCACAGAATATACTGTTGCCCAAAGGACACCGGTCTAGTTAGACCAAGAAAAGAAAACTGACCTCTAAGTTGTTGAGTGTGTTAAATTCCATCAGGTCATGGAGCTGAGTATAGGCCTTGTTGCTATACTGGAAGTTAAAGGTGGAGTACGACTTCTCAGGGTCATCGAAGATGTCAAAGTCTGCAGCATCTTTCTCTTCCTGTGTCTCTCTTGGGACTCCTGCGAGAAATGGAGGTCAGATAAAATATGAAGAAATGACGGTCAGTTAAAATATGACGTAATGGAGGACAGTTAAGACAAGAAGTAATGGAGGACAGTTACCTAACCAGGGGGATATGTCAATCTTTCGATGGGTCATTCTTTCGACTATGAGCGTCATCAGGTTAGCTACTTTGGTTAGGTTTAGGCATAGAGGTTAACATTCACCCACGTCGGCAGGTTAGCTTTTCACCAGGTTAACATTCACCCGTGTCGAAAGAATGAACCCTCGAACAGATGCTATGTCGCAATATCGACACGCTCTCAGTGATGTTACTAGGTTTTCAATGTAATGGGTCCCGGGACCCACAGGTGGTCATTCAAATGGGTCCCAGAAAAGTTTCATGAGTCCTCAATACAATGTTTTCGAGCGCTGTGAGCTTGTAGATCGGCTATTTTCAAAATGTTTGCCTATTTCTTATATTTATTTTACAATTTGACAAATGTTTGAACTTAGAACTAGGATTTCTAAATACACTAGGCTACAGACACCCATTTAATTATATTTATATCACTGGGACCCCAATTTATATTAAATGTTAAAATACTAGAGTACAAATGGAACAGGTCCATTTGGTTCCATTTGTTCACCGAGTTACAGACCCATAAAGTTCTATTTGGTTCCTAACTATCATTTATCTGGGGACCCCCTGGAACTCCCTCAAGGACCCAGGACCCCACTTTGAGAACCACTAGTGAAAATAGTTTTTAGCTGTTCCAGGTTTAACTGATAATAAATCTTTACAGTGGTTATCTTACACAATACATTAAAAAACAAATTAAACTTTCTAAACTAATATAGCAAGTTAAGTAGAAGAAGTCAATTATTTTAACATGGACTCCAATGGAGGCGCATCCCCGGGACCCCAGGACCATGACATGAATGAGTCCCTGGGCGACTTGAATGAGTTTTTGATGCGGGATGCGCACGTAATGACATCACTGCGCTCTTTACCCAGGAGGGTATCTAAGTTTGCATTTCTTGTTAGGGGAAAACCTTCTCAGGGACATCAACTTAGCACCTAGCACATGCAAAGTTATCATTATACACATTCACATCCCAATGTATGGTGTGTAATGAAAGCACACAAACCCCAGCCTTATGTAATATACATAAACAGACAGAGGGAGTACAGTGTGTAAGTGGATGACCTGTATGCAAAGAGGTATTATATCCTGTACCGTCCTTAAAGTGGATATAGTCTGGGGACCTAGGGTTTTTTCATGCTAATCAGTCTAAAAGCACCAAATTCTGCACAGATGTAGCCCAGGGCATGCTCTAATAATTTAGCCAGGGCGCCCGAGTCGGCGACCTTCAGGGTCGCCACATCGGCCAAATCAATTTGGGCTCCCGTCGACTTTCTATACACTATAATACAGGAGGAAAAATAAATCTGCTTTAAGTTGCATGTGAGGGGTCTAACTAGGGGTTTGTCATGATTCTGAATCCACTGCAAGCATTTGTTTTGCACAAAAAACACTCCAACAAGACTGAAAAGTAATGACTTTTCATCACAAACTCATAGTTTTGTGGGGCTGTTTTTTTGCCCAAGGAAAGTTTTTTTGTGTAAAACAAATGCTTGCAATGTATTCAGAATCATGACAAACCCCTAGTTAGACAAACATCCGACTTAAAGCAGGTTTATTTTTCTTCCTGTAGTATAGAGATAGTGTATAGTGTATAGAAAGTCGATGGGAGCCTAACTTGATTTCGGCCACTGTGGCGACCCCAAAGGTCGCCGACTTGGGCGCCCTAGCTAAATCATTAGAGCATGTCCTGCGCTACATCTGTGCAAAATTTGGCGCTTTTAGATTGATTAGCACGAAATAACCATTTTATCTCCCTAAGGCCCCCGACTAATAGGGACCTTCATGGATGCGGTGCTAGTGTGTAACTTTGAACGGCTGAAGATATGTGGTCTTTTTACACTCAGATCTCTCCCACTGTTGTGTGAGAGAGGCACACACACTCGCACACGTTGCATGCAATATTTAGTGGTATCTAGATCTAGATCGCTTCATTGTAGTCTAGACCTTGTTGCAATTACCCCTCTCTACTGGGCGAGGGACATAATGGACATAAAAACTACGGATCATGGCTTTAAGGGGAGAGATTTATTGGGGTCACGCAGACAAGGAGCTCCAACTTTCTCCTACAGTATGTGTAAAACAACGGGAAATGACCAAATATGGTGGAATACTTGTACTTGGAGGAAGAGATGCCTCATATGCTGCGATGGTAAACGTGCCTCATTATAATCCTACAAAAGAGTCGCCAAAAATATTTTCAGCGCATGAAAACCTCCACATGCGTATGTACTTACCGGGGGCTTTGAACTCCCTAAAGTTGACGTTGACCAGCACAAAGTGGATGACGGTGGGGCAATCCTTTTGTTTGAAGACGTAGCATTCTTTTTTCCGGTCAAAAACGTTCTCGTCGATCTTGGGAAAGGGCAGTTTGTTCTTCTGAGCCCACTCCTCTGCAAGCTTAAGTTCCTAGGGTGCAAATTTAAGTTTGTGGTTTTAACCACTTCCTAATTCACTTCCTTATTCTCCAATCCCTTTATTAAGGTGTTAGAAAGTTATAAATATGGACATTATACACAGTGAAATCCTCAGTGTTAATAAAGTCAAGACTAGATCGTACAAATTTCCTGGAACATTTTACCACACTGAAATTGAAACCATTGTTCCAAAATTGTCCCAAATTCTTGTGAAATCTCGTTTGAAAGGACCACTGATGAAGTGATGATTCGTAGGCAGGTTTCTGAACTGTCCACAGCACACCTTTAAGAGTGGGTATACATCTTTAGCCTGGTTAATAAACCAGACTGCACAACACCACCCCGAAGTGTGTGATAGAGTCTGACGCTTGCAGTCAGGCTAATACATCTTAACCATCTTATAATGAGCATAGTGGGGGTTGAAAGGTTTTCAGGTTGAAAATGGGTGACGTGTTAACACAATTAGTGCTGCAGGGTATGAAGGGTTAACTTTTCTTTGACGCCACGCAGATCCGCCCATTAGCACACGCTGTTATTGTGAAAGGCCTGCCTGGAATGTGTGTACATACACGGACTGGTGAATGACATCAACGATTACGTCATCTAGTCACATGACATGTGTCATGTGACAGTGTGTCATGGCGGCCGCCGGCCGTGCCTTTGTTATTGCTGTTCCATTAACATTGCAGATTTCATTGCGTAATACTAATGAGTGAACTACACCAGGTAGGGAGTAACAATGATTAACATTTTAACTGACGTTAAAGGGTGGGCTGGAGTCGCTGTCTCTGGCAGAGAAGTCAAAGGAGATGATCAGGTCAACATCGCGCTGCTGCCTCAAGATGAGGGGGTAGGGAAGGTTAAACGTGAGACCACTGTCCACTATGTGGATCTTCTTGCGCTTTGCGTCCAAAGGCTTGTCTTGGTCTGAATGAGAACAGAACGGGTCAGACTATATTCCACACAACTTTGGTGGGGACTTTGGTTTATCCAGAACCACATTTCGGGAAGAAGGTGTAGTTGCAGAGTTCAGCTACTTTCTAAGTAGCTGATAAGTTATTGATTATTCATTCGTTTTGTTTGTTTATTTCACCAATCAATCATTTAAAAAGTTGTAATGTGAAGGAAAATGTGTAAAAAAATAAATAAAAAAAAAACATTAAATGTACAGCAATGTAGAGTACACTATTTACACCGATCTGGAACAAAAGACCAGAAATAATCACAATCGGAGGACACACACATACAGAGGAATAACCAGGGAATAACTAATATTTTTTTCCACCACTCCTACCTTTAACAGCATCCACCTCATCCCCTGCAGGGCCGCACTCGTTACGGTTGTTGGCGGGGGAGCAGAGCATCTCTGTGTTCAGGTTCAGACCCAGCATGAAATTGTGTACCTGTAGGAAGGGATTGGGTGTGGAGATTTGATCCCAAAATTAAATCTTGCTTTTAATAAGTAAGCGTGACACTCTTCTATCTCCTTTTGGACTATTCATGCGTTTGAACTCTTGTTTTGTCAGAGCCCAGCCTACTGCTATATTATAGACAAAAAGAAAAAAGGTGTACCTTCCCTGCCCGGCCCTCTCGTGTGTTGAACAAAGACGAGTCGCTTAAACAGGAAGAGATCATTCTCTCGACCCAGCTGGCCTCAGCGTCTTTATGGGTCTCCACTTCTGTCTCCTGGTTTCCTGTGCGTCCTGGGAAGCAAGGTAACAGGGTATGTCAACTAATTACCATATGGGTCAGTAGGTCCACTGACTGAAAAATATGACTTATTATTTATTTACTTATTATTTAAATGATAATACTTCTGGTATGTAATAAATATATAAAAACCTGTTCCTCTTTATTGTCATTCATAACTTTACAACAGAGATGCACAGCAGGATGAAATTACATTGCAATGGCTTCGTGAAAAAAACACCACAATTCATAACCTTAACTAAAATAGAATAAACTCAGCAATGATTAAAACAAATCAATATTATAACTATCACTAAAATAATTGGCAAAGTGGCATGGTGTTGATCTCCAATCAAACCCTTTATAGTGACAAAATGATGGCTGCGGCTGAGCATCACTATATTTTAAGTTCTCTGCACCTTTTTTGCGTGGTTCCTCATCATCATCATCATCCAGACTGTCCTCTCCAATGATGTGCTGCGGCTTCATCTGCTCTGTTAGAAAAACACATGCAGTCATTAGGACCCATCTTCAAGAGAAGTTATTTGCAGTAGTACACCAATAGATCCACATTGTATCAGCTATAGTTTCTCTACATAATTATAGTGATATAGCACTATCATTTATCTCCGGTGGTGTACTACTGGTGTCTGGGGAAGTGGGTATAATGTTATTTTGCAAAAGAAAATGTTCACGGTAGCCCATGTTGTAAAATAACGAACAGCGTCCTGTGTAAAACATTCCTACAGTGTAATGCGTCTGCCAAAATGATATTGGCAGGCGAACTGTCAAAAACTACAAATTGAAACAAACATCTACCACTCATCCAAACAGGAATCTCACCTTTGCCAAAGAGGATATTGGGCTCCTGTGCTTCAAGCAAGAGCGGCTCTTTTAAATCCCCCCACACACTCACTGGAAAACCATCCCAGACAAGCCCCCAATGTAACTGGGCTGATTTAAGCAGTATTGTCCACTGTTAGTGTAATGCATGCCAATGCCAAGCAGTCAAATTCATTGGACTCAGTGTGACTATAAACACCTGTTGTGTATCTATGAATTGAATCAATCAATGCACAGCATCAGGAGGAAAAGGAAGAGCCTCTATCATTCTTTTGCTTGTATTTTATGTTGTTTGTTTCGTTTTGACTATCTATCACACCATTAGAAACAAAGACATGGCAAGCAGTGTGTGGTTGCATAGATATAAAGACATATTTTGACCTAAAACCTTTCCTGTCAAACTGTCCTTCAACTGAACCTTTCAGTGGTAAATAGCAACAAAAAGAAATACAAATAAATAAATTCAGGGTAAGAGAATGTACCTATTTCCTCCTCCATGGTACTGCCAGGGTCACCTGCTGTGTCTTTGACCGCTATCACTCGTTTGATGAGGATAGAGAAGGCACTGCCCCACACGCCTGACACAGGAAAAGAATATCAATGTGTGCTTAAGATGCTCTGCGTGTGCATGAATGCACATACAGTACAGTTTATCTGTGCATCGTATTTGTTGTCATGAGTTGATGTCAGATACGACACGTCTATCTCTTACCCATGAGAAAGTGCAGCGGGTTTTCCTCATATTTCTTAACAGCGGTTCCCATGAAGAACTTGCTTCCAAACAAGTCAGGGGTCATGAAGGTTCCATACTTAGCCATCCCAATTTCATAGGGACTGAACTCCACCCACTCTGCAAGTTCAAACAGAGCATCAAATAAAAATTAAAAGCAGAAGAATTCATACATCAACCATAATTGCCATACAACATTTTTATCTCATTGTTATCTCATTGTACATGAACCCTGATACTTGGGCTCAATAAAGACATTTTCATGACTTTGTTAGGAACTGTACTGTACTGTAAGGAGCGCAGTAACAAGACATGCTTTGAGATATGGAGAATATAGTTATTGTTACAAAAAGCAGTTAAAAATTAAAAATCGTGCAAGTAGCTTATACACACACATACACACGCAGACCACCAAGGATTTCCTCAGCTCAGAGGTCTGCAACCTATTATATAATTATTTTCTGTCTATGAATGGAAGAGATCAAGTTACTACTCTGGCTTATTTTTACTTTCTTTTTAGATGAAAACAAGCTTGGTTAATTTGCATGTGGCTAAGCTCATTTGAGGACTTTTAGTTACTCATTACGCATGCAAAAACATACATGATATAAACATGCACGCCACACACACACACACACACACACACACACACACACACACACACACACACACACACACACACACACACACACACACACACACACACACGCTTACCTGCAAACTTGAGCCCGGACACATCAGGCTTGACATGCAGACAGGTGAAGAGAGGAAGGGGACACTGAGCCTCATTCACCTTCTCCTGCAGATCACTCAGCTTGGTATCCATCCTCTGAGATGAGATAAACAAAACCAAATCTCAAACAACAATAACATCTGTATACATCACATGCCTATTTCCACCGGAATGTGGAATCTATTACGTATGACCTTTTTGGCCATGGTTTCAGTCCGATCCAACTGCATTCGTCATCCATTATGATATGAAAATTAAACATTTGTAAAATATACAATCTCAAAGCAACTCAAGGAGAGGTCCTAAATTATAATGGTGAAACAAAAGGGATGCCTCAGTCTCAAGGCCAAATTAATCAATAATAAGAATAATAAAAACAATCTCCCTCGACCTTCATCAGAATTGATTTGATAAAGGTTGAGACTGAAATGTTGTTTTTATTATTAGAAAATCAAACGGCCTTGAGAGAGTGTAGATCCTCTTCACTTTTGTTTCATAACTTTGATAGAGAACAGTGTGAAATATTTACTGAAGGTCACGTGTTACAAAAGAGAGGAAATGGGAGGCGACAGCAGGTCAATAAGCAAATGGGAAGGAAAATCATGATTAACCACATAAATAGGCAAAGTAAACAAAACATTCTGTGAACATCTACAAGCTCACAACATGTTGCAAAGCTTTGCGATGTGGGACTGTAAATTTGCTATTTTCACTATTTGATAAACAACGAAATATAGGGTTAAACCATAGAAGCATGTGGTAAACAGCTCATACCTCGGGTATTAGCGTCTCTCCGATGAGCATGCCAAATATATCGGTGAAGGTGACAGGCTGCCCTGCGGCCTTCTTGTTCCACAGAGCATGGGCGTAGTTGGTGATGTGCGAGGGGGACAGCAGCCGCAGTGGGTTGGTGCTGACACTCTTCATCAGCTCCTGGTTGATCTCTTTAGGGCCTTTCGTAGGGAACTCAGGGTGGGAATAGAGAGTGGACATGTACCTGGACAAAACAAAAGAGGGGAACCACAAAATGATTCAACCTTAAATGAATATCAAACCGCAAACACCTTTCCAAAACAAAAGGTGTTTGCAGCTAACCCACAAGTAAAGAGTTTGAAATATGACAGATATAACACACTCTCAATATTTTGTTTCACAGGCCAGCAGGAAATTGTGAATTGGATGGGAGAAGTGGACAGAATGTGTGAGAAATGCTTGAAAATGAGAAGTGAGGGTTCAAAGCGGAAGACACATGTAGGAGCCAAACTGGTTAAATGGTGTTTGGGCACTTGATTGATTGGGTTAATGAATTGGCTATTTGGTGGAGGCACCCATTGGCACCTCATGTTGTGGGAGTGTCTCTGAAGGTGGCCTCAGAGGTTACAAAAGCACTTCTCCCATGCTCACCTTCAAGGCTGGTTTTGTCCATGGAGGTAGGGTGAGCTGGGAGAGAAAACTTTTGTTGACCGCACATGCACTTTCTATAGCTCTAAAGGCCCATTCCCACTGGGCCAGATAACAGATAAAAAAATCTCTTTCTCCAGATATTTTTCCATTCAAAGTGGATACAAAAATATCTACCACAGATATTTGCCACAGATACTTTTATCTGTGGCAAATGTTTTTTTCATCTGTATCTACTATCTACCATCCACTTTGAATGGAAAAATATCTGGGGAAAGAGAATTTTTTTATCTGTTATCTGGCCCAGTGGGAATGGGCTTTGAATCACACTTTTATTGTCTAATCTTGCTCACTGTTAATTTATTTTCATACACAGATTTATTGCAGTATTTTGATCGCATATTGTAATGATTGGTGTCACTGAAAACTCTAAAGTAAGGCATTTTTAAACTTATGAGCGATTTTGTGGATGTGAGTGTTTTAAGGTGCGCGTCATACAAGTCTTTTAATCTCCCATGCTTAGCCTACCGGCTCTTTTAAATATTGGGGTTATTAGCAGCCGTAACAACACACTTGCCAGCATCATGATGAGGAAGGGGGGGCAGGGTAATGAAAAGAGAAAGGAAGAGAGAGGGTTTAGAAAGAGAGAGAGAGAGAGTGCAGACACAGCCTGACAGAGGAGAGTGAGAGAATGAGAAGCAAAGAGAGGTCACACCACATGAAAATGTGTGTTTACTGTTAACTGACCAAGTGGATCCAGAGAGGCCTGCGACGTAGGTGGCACAATCCAGGACCCCAGACTCATACAAGGCCTTCATTACTCCAGAGAAACCTACCATGGCTCTGAAACCTCCCCCTGAACCCACAATGGCTATTGTTGGCACCTGTAATGGAACAAACAATAACACACACGGCCACACAGATAATGTTTAGATTATGCACACACCAAAAATGTCACACCAAAATTAGCAGCACCACTTTGCAACGCTATCCCAGGTGACTTTCACTTCAGCATTTTAATGCTTTTTTCACCTCATCTCTTCTTCCCTGGAATCACAGTGCTCTCTGTATTCTTTGGCATTTTTAAAGATTAAAAAAAAAAAAAAGAATCATAAGTATAACATAAACAAATCAAATCATTTCCATGAATAAATAACTACAACATTCAAGAAGTAAGTGAAAATAGCAGATCTACGTACAAGCTCACAACGCAACGCAAAGCAACACGTTGTGAGCTTGTAGAGCTTGTAGAGGGGCCCATGGGGCTGTCGGCAGAAATCCATAATCACAGTGGGCTGACAACGTATTTCAGCTCAGCACAGGAATGCACGGCTCTTGCAGCTCAGCATAAGGCGTCTTTCCACTGCAAGGTGGAACCAGAACTTTCAGAAACCTGAACCTATTTTTTTACCATTGCGAACGGCCCGGTTTCAGACGAGGTTCCTGGAACCTTTTTTAGGTCCTGCTCCTGAGGTAGAACTAAACTTGAGTTCTGGGAACCTATGGGCGGGGCCAGCAGCACTCCTGCTCTCGATTGGTCGAGCAGAGGTGACGACACCGAGGAGAACGGGGAGAAATATCTCTCACATCAGCATCATTTTTTAAATCCTATCCCGACAGACAGAAACACATACACAGAAACAGTAAGAATGCGACAGCAGGCGACAGCCACGACACATTGGTCAAGTGAATGTGATGTACTGGCTCTTATTTGTGTCTGGGGAGAAGAAAATATCCAAAAGGAGCTAGAAGGATCCGTTCTAAATGAAAGGATTTTCAAACAAATCCAGTCGTCTTTCTGAAATGGGCGTCAAGTGCACAAGCAAACAGACCGGTGCCAAGCAAAATGTGCGTTGATAGAAAGACAACAAACTAAAACAGTTATGGAGATAAGCATTTCCACATTCGCCCGTTCATTGGTGACTCGCGAGGCAGCAGCCGAGCCGTGCTCAGGACATGCCTGCTTCCTTGTGTGTGTGTGTGTGTGTGTGTGTGTGTGTGTGTGTGTGTGTGTGTGTGTGTGTGTGTGCGTGTGCGTGCGTGCGTGCGTGCGTGCGTGCGTGCGTGCGCGCTAGGGTGGATCTTAAATCGCCTTTTTTTGATTTTCTTGAGTCTCACCCCCCAATTATGTTCCTATGTGAAAAAAACTGCTTTGGTTAAAATTTGCTTATACTAAGCACAGAAATTATATTTTTTAAGCTTACAAATCTAAACACAAATCTGATTACATGTTTGTCATATGTCAACCCAGAATTAATGTATTGTAGGAAATAATAAAGCAAAGAATGACAAATTGCTATTTTTCATTTAACGTGCAGAATGGCATGTCTTTATTGCACACTCTTCAATCATACTCACAACACACAACAAGCACACAGCCCCACTTCCTTGTTTACCCCCAAAACCCCCGAAAGTCACTGCAGTATAGTAATTCAGTAGTTACTGATCAATTAAAGTATGTTTACGGCTATCGGGATACTTGTGCCGATGGTTCTGCACAATTTGCAGCAAGTACTGGAGTTGGGACTCATCTTTAGTAATGAGACCACAATATTCTTGTATTAGGGCAACCCCACGCTCTGCATGATCATTGACAACATTCATCGCCTTCACTATAGCCAGAGCTTCTTAACACTCATTTACTGCCATTTTGAATGGTCTACTTTCAGGGCTCCCCGCCAAGAGCCTCCATAGACTTCCATGTAATTTATAGTGCACGGATCATGCACGCCCATGCACAGATGATGCACCATGTTTGTGCAGTTTGTTCACAGCTTTCAAACAAAAAAAAACGATTGGAAATCCGTTCAGGCATTCTTGAGATAATAGCCATTATGTTTTACATGTTATGTAAACAAAGATGGCTGCCCATCTTTTTTATCTATATAAAAAAATATATATATAAATATAACTCGTCAAACTCGTCATAGGCAGTAAATGAGTTAAGCCCGTATCAGAGTCTACGGTGGAGACCTATCCACCACAAATTTGAGGTGGAAAGTGCAGGCCATCATAGTCACGGCCCACTGTGAAGTCCTTTACCCCGTCTAGACCGGTTCAGGTCGACCAATCAGTGAACGAGGTGTAGAGCCTGTCTGTCTGATAGTAAAAACAGAGAGATGTGTTGGGACTCACGGTGTAAAGCTCTCCACCGTGAGGAATGATGTAACGTTGTAGTTTCATGACTCAAAAAGACTCGAAAAGACTACACCGCGGTGTAAACCCTTCCACCGCGGACCCGACTATGATACGGGCTTCAGTCCTCCCTGGGTTCCCACTCATCGGGATCAACGTTAAGGATGTCATCTGGGACATCATTTTGAAAAGCACCTTGGATTTGGGAGACACAAAATCTTCAATGTTCTTCCTTGCAATTGTTCCAAGGTCAACAGTAATTCTCTTCATATGCCCCTGTTCATCATCTTCATTTCCATCTTTCATGGCTCTCACCATCAGCCTCTTCGTTTGCGCACTCACTTGACTGTCAAACAATGCAAGTCCGAGCCAAATACCATAGGGGCATATGAAGAGAATTACTGTTGACCTTGGAACAATTGCAAGGAAGAACATTGAAGATTTTGTGTCTCCCAAATCCAAGGTGCTTTTCAAAATGATGGATCTCCCAGATGACATCCTTGACGTTGATCCCGATGAGTGGGAACCCAGGGAGGACTAAGAAGCTCTGGCTGTAGTGAAGGCGATGAATGTTGTCAATGATCATGCAGAGCGTGGGGTTGCCCTAATACAAGAATATTGTGGTCTCATTACCCAAGATGAGTCCCAACTCCAGTACTGTACTTGCTGCAAATTGTGCAGAACCATCGGCACAAGTATCCCGATAGCCGTAAACAAACTTTAATTGATAAGTAACTACTGAATTACTATACTGCAGTGACTTTTGGGGGTTTTGGGGGTAAACAAGGAAATGGGGCTGTGTGCTTGTTGTGTGTTGTGAGTATGAATGAAGAGTGTGCAATAAAGACATGTCATTCTGCACGTTAAATGAAAAATAGCAATTTGTCATAATTTGCTTTATTTCCTACAATACATTAATTCTGGTTTGACATACAGTATGACAAACATGTAATCAGATTTGTGTTTAGATTTGTAAGCTTAAAAAATATAATTTCTGTGCTTAGTATAAGAATAATGTGTAATGTATAACTTAAATGTGCCTGCAGTGCAATTCGATTTTGACCAATAAAATGCTAAATCTTTGACTTGATTGAGCTACCTCTAAATATGCTTGAAATTCAACCAAATTTTAACCAAAGCAGTTTTTTGTACATAGGAACATAATTGGGGGGTGAGACTCAAGAAAATCTAAAAAAGGCGATTTAAGATCCACCCTAGTGCGCGCGCGCGCATGCGTGCGAGAGAGAGAGAGACGCTTCCCCCCCCCCCCCCCCCAGAGCATAGGCAGCGTACCGACCAAACGCTCAGTACAGTTATATGAACGTTCTATTGTTATTTTTTATCCAGAAATAAGTTATGTAGTAACCTAAAATGTATTTATTACATAAAGCTGCTATTTTAGATGCAAGATTCCCGAATGTGCTGCTGTTCAAACAACCTGTTTTGTCTCAGCCAAAGCAGGCTGACCAGTTGGAGCTTCCCGGTTGGGTCTGGTTATATAGAAACAAAAGCAGAACTTGGTCCCAGAACTTCACAGGTTCTTGAAAGTTCCTTGTTCTGGAAGGTTCTGGTTCTAGTTCTGGGTCGCCCCTACAGTGGAAAGACGCCTATAGAATATGGTGCAGTACTAGATGGGAGTTTCTCTCTATGGGTGGGGTAAGTAGCCAGGGACCCACAACACCAAGATTGTAAGATGACCTGTGATGTCTTGCCATACTTTTTATTTCAGTTTTATCTATTAGTTTGGTTGTCGCGAAACATCGTGGAAAAAGTTGTATATTCACTGTCCCATTGACTCCATTACACAGGAACAGAAAAATATTAAAAGAATAAAATAGTCAGTTTAAGTAGCATGTGATGGGTCAAACTAGGGGTTCTTCATTATTCTGAATCCATTGCAAGCATTTGTTTAGCATGACAAACATTCCTTGGGTCATCACTTTTTTAAACTTTTTCTTTTTTTGATGACTCAAATCACTTTTCACAGTTTTCTGCGGCCGAAATTTAGCCCAAGGAATAAAAAAACAAAACAAATGCTTGCAATGGATTCAGAATCATGAAGAACCCCTAGTTTGACCCCTCACATGCTACTTAAAGCAGATTGTTCTTGTTGTAATATTTCAACCCTATTCCTTGAGCTTTTGGGCTTGTGGGTCCCTGACTAAAGAAGAGTGAGAGGACAGACTGAAACGAGAAGCTCCATTGTTCCCACCTTCTGAGGAGGTTCCTCCATGTCCAGCAGCTTCTGAATGCCCAGCATCACTTTGTCCCTGCGCTTCTGTCTGTAGAGCTTCTCTTTCTCACACAGGGCCAGGCTGAACCGCAGGTCCTGTTTGGTGCTGGAGATGCATACAAACGCACACACACACACACACACACACACACACACACACACACACACACACACACACACACACACACACACACACACACACACACACACACATTAATAATCAGTGGACATTCTCTTCTCTCCCACATTTTAATGGATAGTACATTCTACTGTAACACACAGGTGTACAGTACAAATATGGTCACGAATTTTAAATAGGGAATGAATGCCCCACCCTTTAATGAAAACCCCATCTTACCTGTTGTCATAGGACCCGTTTTGACCATTTGTTTGCCTTTGTCCACTTATGCCCATATATGGAGATCTCTGCAGACACAGTACCGGTTCCGGAAAACTCTGATGTCAGACATCAGCTCAGCATACCGGGCATCCATTTTATGCCCATATATGGAGATCTCTGTGAATCCCTACCCTTTAATGCAAACCCCATTATGTCATAAGAGCCATATGTAACCATGGCATGTTTTGTTGACTCATGTGGCATACGTGATGTCAGAGCCTTTTATGATGTGATGTCACAATGAGTCAGCGCTTGCGCCGGTTTCCTCAGAAACAGCCTGATGTCAACAATCATCTCCGCATACGGAGATTCCGAACTTCCGGATTATGAAAACTATATATTTTTGGAAACGTCGGAGTATAACGAATCCGAAAATCCAGGATTCCATTTGCAAAATCCGTAGAGGAATTTTTGGCAGCTGCTGAAAGTTTGTGTCTCATTCACTTACTATACACTATACTATAAAGGAAAAAATACCCCCAAAGAATCTGCTTTAAGTAGCATGTAAGGGGTCAAACTGTTTTTTTTTTTGTCTGAATCCATTGCAAGCATTTGTTTTGCATGAAAAACATTCCTTGGGAAAAACAGCCCCCACGAAACTGTGAAAAGTGATGACTCATCACTAAACCATTTAGCAGACGCTTAGTTTTGTCGGGCATAGTTTTGTCGGCTGTTTTTAGCCGAAGGAATGTTTTTCGTGCAAAACAAATGCTTGCAATGGATTCAGAATCATTTAAAACCCCTAATTTGACCCCTCACATGCTACTTAAAGAAGATTTTTCTGGGTATTTCTTTCCTTTATAGTATAGTAAGTAAGACACAAACTTTCAGCAGCTGTCAAAAATTCCCCTAGGGATTTTGCAAATGGAATCATGGATGTTCTGATTCGTTATACTCTGAAGTTTCCAAAAATATATAGTTTTCAAAATCCCCCGAAAATTTGAACGAACCTTTCATGTTTGGACATATTGAACTGGACTAAAAGTGCAGATTAAAAAGGAGTACGTACCACACATCCAGGGACATCTCCAAGTACACTTTGGTCTGTTGAAACAGCAAAATGTGTGGTTGATTAACAGGGACTACCGAGAGGCAAAGGATTAGAGGTGATGTAGGATAATTGACAACAAGGAGTGGCAGCGCACAGATCATAAAAGTGTAAAACGGCGATGAAAGACTAAGCCACACATCACACCACACAATCAACAACCTCCACCAGCTGTCAGTCGGTCCGCCAGTCTGCCAGTCTGTCCGTCACGTCTCACTTTTGCCCTACTCATATCTCCGCCACCGGTGCCCCTTTTATTGCCAAACTTTGCACACACACTCCTTGGCTGCCAAACCACAAGCTAATTTCTCACATGCCCCTCTTCTAGCGCCACCATGAGGCCGATACTTGCAAAACACCTTTTTGGACACTGCTCCTACACATTTTGCCCTAAAATCATGCAAAGCGATACACAGTATGTCTATCTAGGATGTCAGCAACATGGAGCTGTCAACCTCGCATTCCCTGGCCCTACCAAAGCAATACATTTGCCATGCACATCCCCCTACAGCCTACACCAAGGAACCAATGCCACTTACAGGCCAATTTGTGTATACATGCGACCTGACAGTCAATATCTCCTGATACTGGTAATAGCAAGTATTTTTTATACACTTTTTTTTTTGCTGTTACTGAACAACTTAGCAATTCATATTATCATCCATCTTACTGTGTGTGTGCTACAGTATTCACTTTTAATAACTTATATATTAAGTTAAGAATGGGGAAACCAATGTGATTGTACTTATAATACTTGTTTAATGAATCAAGTGTCTTACTTCGCCAAAGATGCAAGTCTCTTTATGAGCCACTTTAATGGAGTTGCTTATGTCATAGGACCTTTTCCCAAGAGTCTGGTTGATGGTGTAGTTGGCGTCCACCAAGGTCACCTGATTGGAACAAACATTAGCAATGTGTAGTTAAATAAAACATGGAGAACCATCTTGGTTATTTTGTGTATTTGTGTATGTTCACTCCTTTAAATCAATAAATTAAATTACTTGGCATCCTAAATCATCATATCATTTAGTCAAGACTTAATAATAATAATGGATTGCATTTTATAGCGCTTTTTTAAGCAAGTTGCAAACTCAAAGCGCTTTACAATGGTCCATTCATTCATACACTTTGGGTTCTTGTCATATCATTTGCAATTTTCTGAAACACTTATAATGTAGGCTGTTTCTCAATATGCATTGTGTACTGTCTTGATATTGAGTAACACCCAATTATAACCAATTACGTTATTCTCATGCTTCTCATGCCAAACACTCTGATCAAATGGAGGGGGGGCTCTCTCCATTCCGACATGTCGCCACTCCGACAGTGACTTCTTATTGTCGGAGTGGCAACACTTCCATAGAGGTTAAGGTTAGGGTAAGGGTAAGAGATAGGGTCAGTGTCTGTCGGAAAGGAGACATGTCGGAATGGAGAGATGCACCCCAAATGGAGTTCTCAATCTCACCTCCAGGACATTCTGCTGGTTGGGGTCCAGTATGAAGTCAAAGGTCTCGTTCCATTCTGGATTTATGTAGTTGTCTATATGGCGAGTTCTCTTTCTGCTCTCTGGGGCCGTGGGAATGAACAGCTCCACATATGGGTCTGGGGTGTCCACTGCAAGGAGAGCAATACACATCGTTTCCCTATCATTGAATGGATGAAATGGGACGCAACATAGGATGGATTTTATCAATTATGGTTTCTCTTTCTCTTCGATGTATAGGCTAGTAATCCATCTACAGTACATCTACCGGTATGTTTTATTTAGTCTAGACTTTTTATGTTTTTAGTTATTCATCTACATATCATTTTTTTAATGACAGTAAAGGTTCATTCCCACCGGACGTGATAAACATAACCATAACGATATGTCGGCGTTCAAATCAATTATGGCGGCTTTATCGTTGTGGTGTGGACGCTGCCATCCGCTTCAATTAGAAACGATATTTGTTATTAGTTATCGCGCCCATTGGGAAAGGGCCTTAATGCCTGTGTATATCAGACTGCACTTAATGGAAAGTCATTTATATGTGTTTCTCTGGACACTGCTATGGTGTTCTTAAAGCTTTAGGGGCTCCGATCAGGGAAACCTCAGTTAACATTTTGCCATATACGTAGTGTTATGTTAATGCATGCAGTCATGCATACAAACACCTGTGGACAACCGGTCAGAAGACATTCAGAATGGAGAGTGTGTTGTACTGGTAAATGATATTAACCAGAATAACAGGAATAACAAGCAGGGAAGTGCAGAGAAGGTTAGAGAGAAAGGGGCTGGAATTTCCAAAAGGGCCTTTTGGTGGATGCACCAAAAATAGCAGACCTCCAAGCTCACATGAGGTTGGCTATTTTCGGTGTGTGAAACCACACTGAACTAAGCATAACCAAGTCAGTACTGGAGATGTGGCGTAATGGCATGGATTTCTACACAGAGAGGGCAATTATTTCAACATAAGACGCTGCATTCAAGTTCAGGAGAGTTTTGACAAGGCAATGCTATTGAATGCTGCCTTCAGGTATGGCATGGAAAGAGGGCATTTGCATTTCTTTCAACGTAGTAAGAATTGCATTTATGGTCTGGAAAGGGCAGTTTTTACAGACAGATAAATGGGCAGGGGCCCCTTTGATGTCTATATGTGTGCACGCACTGCACGTGCCAGTCGTGCCTGGTAACAAGTGAATCAAAGACTCACCCCGGTCCCCCCAAGTTCCGTTGGTGACACCCTCAGCCCGCACCACAGTCACTCTGAAAGTGTGGGAAAACGGTTGTTCCACCTGTGGAGAAACGTAAACAACACATTGTTCAGCTCAAAAGTTTGAGAACCACTGTTCTATGTAGTTCACCTTTTGTTTCACTCTTAGTTTTTTGTGTTTGCTTTACCCCTCACCCTTATCCTTTCTTATTGTTTTTCAGGACCTGGGTTCAGGTACTCATGCCACGCCCCTTTTTAAGCCTGTCTCCCGAGTCCTTTGTGCCGTGTGTTAGGTTTTTGCACCTCACCCACAATGCACCTTTTCCAACATTTATGTTAATACATGTGTTATGGGAGAAATATATTGTCCAGATGAAGATGAAGTCCAGCTTTATTTAGAAGGCAAAACAGAACAAGTCCATAATACAGAATATGACAATCACAAGGCTTCAGCCTTGTCTGCCCACACGGCCCCATGGACTCAACAATAGGTGTGGCATGGCCTTTTACGTAGACATACATACAGTATTCATTCAATGCTGAGGAAGTAAGCATAAAAGAGGTAGGTGTCAGACCCCCTAGCCAGGGCCAGAGATGCTTACGCATTATGTAAATAGCAAATGTCCCAGAGAAACTAAGCTTGATGAAGCAAACTTCCAATATTTCCATAACACATGCAACACTCTCACCCACACCCACACCACAATCCACTCATGCATACATGCGTTACACTAACTGACTTTACTGATATACCCACCACATATGATCATCCTTTATTTGTTTAATTGTTTTAGATAATTTAATAAATACAAATGTATGTTCCCTACCATCCCTAGGCCAGTGACTCACTGGAGAGTTTAATGAAATTCATACACAACAAGCTATGATGTAATCTTTCTTATTAAAGACTTACAAACTTCCTAGTCCATCATAATTCTGATGTAAAATGACAAGAATCTTTTGTTTTGTAACCATGAGTGTGCATTCCCATTTCTTACTTTAAAATGTCCTCAATGGGAGTGAACATACTGTAATACTCATTACTGCATGGCGGTGTTGCTTGCCAACAAGAACTCTTCGACGAGTGACACTGTCGTACTATTTAGTATAATGAATCTTTAGATATCATTTGTTTGAGTTATTGCTGTCAGATCCGGCAACTGATACAAAATATACAGGGTAAGGTCATAAACACTTTACAGTCTTAACTTAGATAAACACTCTCAAGCCTATATTAAGCCCAAATCTCCAATATCCTCATAGAACAGGGTTGTCCGTGTACTTACAATGATGTACTTGTGAGGGTCTATGGACACCATGTTGAGATGGGAATACTCAGCTTCCAGGATGGTTGGTCCAGATGCAAACTTGAACTCAGGAAGATCCTTCCGTTATTAAAGGAAGTATTTAAAGACTGGTGAAAGAAAGATAGCATTTTAACATCAGTAAAACTTCTATACCATAGTGTTTACACACCAAAGCTTTTGGAGGCCTCTCTTCACACATATAACACTGAGTAGGGCAGGCCTATGCCTATAATTTGCTTATGACAAATATCATTGCAGTAAGACAGTGTTATACATGGATTATAATGCATTGTAAGAATGTACAAGCATTATAGACACGGGATTCATATATATATTCATATATTCTGAGTGTAGCTTATCTTAGAAGTGAAAAAGAAAATATAATTAAGTATTGATGAAACTCTATGTAAAGGCAAATTCGGACACTTGCGGTGCTATATGGTGCTAAATTGTGCATTAGAGCTATTGAAGGGTGGATATTGGCATTATGTCAAAACCGGTTATGGCGTTTGTGATTGATTAAAACAGAGCAGATGTGACTAGGCATGCACAGTAAGCTATGAGTGCAATAAGCAAGCTTATCTCATAATGGAAGCCAGCCAGGGCAGTTCGCTTTTGCTATTATTTAGGTGCTTAAAGGACAACTTTGTTTTTTTACAACAAGGGTTCATATTTTAGATAGTCATTAGAGAAAAGAAAAGATGAGTGTTAAAATGTTTTCATTTACTTCTTTCTATCGTTTTAGTGATTTTAATGATTTTGATTTGCATTGCATGCAAGTGTATTTTTAGACACAATAAGCCCATTCCCAAGATGCAGCACAATCTTTCATGGGCAGATGTGACTTATGAGGTCTGGTCTAAATAGTAACAAAGAAACTGCCGGCTTATTGTGTCTAAAAAGACATATTTAGCCACTTGTTCGCATGCCTCCACCCACTGAAATCACAATACTAAAATCACTAAAACAATATAGAGCAGTAAATGGAAACATTTTAACACTCATATTTTCTTTTCTCTAATTACAATCTAAAATATGAACCCTTGTTGTAAAAAAAACAAACAAAGTTGTCCTTTAACCTTTTGTACAGTCAAAGCTCTTGGAGACTGTATGCTCCTGCCGAAATATGTAGCTGATGCATATGAATGATGAAGGCCTACTGAATTAAGCAGTGGTGGAAGAAGTACTTACATTTTTAAAGTATCAATACAGCCATACAGAAATACTCTGTTACAAGTACAAGTCAGGAATTCAAAATGTAGGCCGACTTGAGTAAAATTACAAAAGTATTGGGATCAAAATGTACAAAGTACCAAAAGTATAAGAAGGCATAGGCTAGTCCAGTTTAATAAGTCCAAACATGAAAGGTTCGTTCAAATTTTCAGGGGATTTTGAAAACTATATATTTTTGGAAACTTCCGAGTATAACAAATCAGAAAATCCATGATTCCATTTGCAAAATCCGTAGGGGAATTTTTGGCAGCTGCTGAAAGTTTTGCTCATTCACTATACTGTAAAGGAAGAAAATACCCCCAGAAAATCTTGCTTTAAGTAGCATGTGAGGGGTGAAACTAGGGGTTTTTAATGATTCTGAATCCAATGCAAGCCTTTGTTTTGCATGAAAAACATTCCTTGGGCTAAAAACGGATGAAAATAGCAGAACTAGATTGGCTATTTTCGATAGGCTATTTTCAAATAGCCAAAGTTGTAGGGCTGAAGTGGTCATTGCATGCCAGGCCCGATAGTCCCGAGATTATTTCAATGTCTTTCCCTGCCAGGCCCGATAGTCCTGAGAATTTCCCGTTTTTGAAAAAAAATAAAAATAAAATGTAGTAGGCATGATAGCAATCGCGAAATTGCATGTTTAACCCCCATAGCAACCCCATCTTTCAAACATGGCAGCCATCTTTGTTTACATTTTAGGAAAACATAATGGCTGCTATCTAATGAATGCCTGAACGGATTTCCATTCGGATATTTTTGTTTGAAAGCTGTGAGCAATGTGGACACACGTGGTGCATTATCTAGGCATGGGTGTGAATGATCCGTGCACTATGAATTACATGGAAGTCTATGGAGACAGGGGCATATGAGAGTACGAAGGTATTGTTAAATGGCAGGGTATGTGTTAATGTATGTTTTCTAATAGCCTAATAATCAAAATCTACAAAGTAACTACTAAGTAACGTTTTTGTAATGGTATTAGGCCTACAATATTTATTGACTATGGAGTAAAAGTAAAACGTACAATTGGAAATACTTCAGTATTAAGTAAAAGTAGGCTTACATCAAAACTGTACTTAAGTAGCCTTAGGGTGACCAGATCCAAACTGGTTATTCGAGGGACAGAAGTATTGTTTGTGTGGGACAATGTGGGACGGGCACTCGGGCAGGCGGGGGGTTTAATAGCAACTTAGGCTACTTAAGTTGCTTGCTATTAAATGCTTTGAGGTCATTTGATACTGCCTATCGTTTTGTTAGTAACCTGCTGTAGCCTAGGGGATATTTTTCTCATGATATTTTAACAGGCTTAAAAACATCTTGCAGGGAAAGAGACAATGAGAGAGATTTACAATGGAACGCCAATTATTAGGAGGATACCCAACCCTATAATTCATTCACGTGAGAGAGCAATGCTGTACGTGTCTAGCTTGCTCACCTATCAACACCTGCGCATTGATTATTACTGGAGCCTGCGTGCCGGTTTCAATGTGGGACAGAGTCTCAATTTGTGGGACGCCTGAAAAGTCATGGAAATGTGGGACTGTCCCACGCAAAGGGGGACATCTGGTCACCCTAAGTAGCCTACAGGGTAACCGGAAAACTCGCCCTAAAACAAACTCGACCCAAACTTGTTTCCCAACGGGCAGAATAGACTTAAATCAAATATTTGCTTCTGGGGGTCCCTGGAACAAAATATTTTGTGATGGGGGTCCGTGGCCAAATACATATCATTCTGGGGGTCCTTCACATGACAAAGTTTGAGAAACACTGATGGCAACATACTGTAAGTTTTTCTTTTTTTTTTTTTTTTTAGAAAATTGTTATGATTTAGAAGACATTTGTAGAATGTGCCAATCAGTGGTTAAGGACCCCCAAAATGTGTTTTTGGCCGTGGACCCCCATCTCAAAATATTTTGTTCCACGGATGGACCCCTATCGCAAACATTTTTGTTCCAGGGACCCCCAGAAGCACAGATTTGATTTTAGTCTAATCTGCATCTGCAACCCTGCTTAAGGCCACAGACCCGCTGGGAAACGGGTTTGGGTCGAGTTTGTTTTAGGGCGAGTTTTCTGGTATTCGCCTATACAGCATTGAGTACAGTACTTTACACTAGAGGATGACACAGGAGTGGATTTTCACTCCTGTCCCGTCCCACTCCCGCAGAAAAAATCCTGTCCCATCCCAATCCTGGGCCAGAGTAAAAAAATAAATCCCGTCCTGTCCCACTCCTGTACAATGACTCCTGGTCCCATCCCGCTCCTGGTCAAAATCACTCCCGTTCACATCCCGCTCCCGAAACAAAATAAAAAAATAAAATCTCGCAGATGTTTTTCTATTTTGATCCATATTATATTTGATATCATGTTTATTATTATATAATGTATAATTTTATAATGTTCGCAGTTCAAAGACCTCACTTTCCTGTGCAATTTATTTCTGCGATTTGATGAACTGGTCTGGGATGATTCCCGCTCCTGCCCACCCTTGTTGATTTTCATTCCTGTCCCGTCCCGATCCTGGCATTAATACCAATTTGACTCCTGTCCTGCGGGAATCCCACGGGACCCACAGGAATTCCTGTCAAATGTCATCCTCTACTTTACACCACTGAAATTAAGATTAAAGAAGTTGCCGGAGGCGTTACGCACGACCGCTCTGACAGGCGGCTGACTAAAAGATTAGACTGGGATTTCTGTACCCCTGCGAGGGCTCAACTAAAGTCAAAATAAACTAAACTACTTAGCTACTCACCTAACCAAAGCTAGTTTTGCGTTGTTGAAAGTCTATTCTCCGCGGTGGGAAACCTCTCTGCACCCCACCCACTCTTTAAAATACATTATTTTGTCATGAAATAAAATGCACCCACCTCGAGCCACCCAGCGGCCACCGCAGACACAAACACGGAAATAAGCAGCGGTCGAGTCAGATGCGTTTTATTTCATGACAAAAATAATGTAATTTACAGTGGGTGGGGGGCTGAGAGGTTTCCCACCGCAGAGAATAGACTTTCAACAACGAAAAACGACCTTTGGTTTGGTGGGTAGCGAAGTAGTTTTGTTTATTTTGACTGAAGTTGAGCCCTCGTAGGGGTAGAGAAATCCTGGTCTAGTCTTTTAGTCAGCCGCCTGTCAGAGCGTCGGTGTAGAGCTACGCACGGGACGACCCCCTCTCAAAGTCAAAGACGAACGAAGGCTATGCACCAACCAACCACACGAACATGCTGTTTTCAATTCATTTTGAACAAAATAAAATGCCTACATACCTTTTACAGACGAGAACAAAGGGGATCTACAGTGCGCCTCAGCCTACACGGCTAGTCTGGTGCATCACAGGAGCAGGGACTGATGTATGCAGAAGAGAGAGACACTGGATCAGCTCAGACGGTTCTAACCTTTTATTCAGGTGCCAGTATAAAATAGTTGACTAACGTTTCGATGCTAGTGCATCTTTATCAGAGTCATGAGGAGCGGCAAACAAGGAGGTGCATTTAAACAGAGACAGGCGAGGGCGTAGCTCTCAATAAACCAATGGTTGTTGGCTCTCTGTTACCAGGTGCTGCATTTCAGTCTCAGGCATAATGATGATCTTTTAAACATACAGAGTCGAAATACAAACAGTGTAAGTAGTAGTACATACATAGGGGCCAACAGTGTTAAGCCAATAAAAACATTTTAAAAATATATAATGCAAACAGAACATACAGGGTACAGGGAAGAATGCCTCAGGGACCGTCTATAACTAGAAATGTTTAATCAGTCATTATTAATCTGATTGTAGTTGTTGATTTGTTTAGTATGAGAAAGAAAAGGAAAGTAGACTATACCCAAATGGCAAGTGTGATAAGTGCAAGTGCTGTGAAGAGGTAACAGCATTGTAGTTGAATGGAGTTGTGTTGTTACTTGCCACCGCTGGTATTTATTGCAATGTCATCATGATGATCCAGTCATTGGCCAGTAACACTCCCGTTTTAATCAATGAAGGGAGCCACTGCTGACGGCAACGGCAACGTCGGACGCTCAGGTGACGCCGTCCAAACTCAAAAATTGCCCCGGTTCAATTTTCTGACGGCGTCCACAACGTCCAGTCATGTATAAATTATGATTAAATGTAATTTCATTGCATATTTAAACGTAAATATGTGCCTTTCCGCTGTTGGATATCCATTCACGTCATTCACAAGGGTGACTAGATGTCCCAAAATTCCTAGCATATTTTTTATGTAATTACATTGGTCTTCCCACTTGATAAAAGTATGTATAGGCTAATCACAACAGGCTAGGAAACAACTTTCTCAATTCTTCCTCCTAAAAAAAGGCCAGCAGTGAGTGACTGAGTCTGAACACTAAAGACAGATTTTTACACATTATCGTGGCTGCGCTGGTGCACCGAAAATAGCCAATCTACAAGCTCACAGACAGTCACAAAACTGCGTGATGACAGATTCATGCAAGCAAAGTGTTGTGAGCTTGTAGATCTGCTAGTTTTTTCCGGCACTACACAGCATAAATCATTATAATTAGGCATATATAACACTACAGTTGATAATGCGAATATCCTATGATCTTTGACTGAAATATCAACATTCACGTTCAGTGGAGCCAGTCGGACGGCAACGTGTCTGCGTCAATGACGCCGTCAAGACGCAGAGCAACGCGACGCCGCCAGTGGAGCCCTGGACTAAGGTTTAAATCATTAACTTGTTGCTGAAATGTAGGCTTAAGTGCCTAATGTATGGTTTGTATCCTAAATACAAATACAGGGTAACTAACTAAACCTTTCAAAAAGATGTGATGAAGTAACAGTTGCGTGCAGCCTATATGATCTCAAGGAGGAAATGGATGGACCGTAGCAGGCGGAAGAATAGGCTACAGAGAAAGACCTAGACAAAGCCAATTGTCACACGTTTCGCATCCATGTTTTTGTAACACACAAAAAAACAGCAGTTAAATACAGTGCCTATCCCGAACTAGTTCGGGATATTCGGGATCAAAAACAATTTTTTATTTGCTATTTTACTTACCCCGAGCTGCTTGGAGCAACGTGGGTGGTCCCGGCTCGCTAGCCGCTAGCCAGCAAGCCATTCTACTCTGTCCGACGATATATTCCATTGAAAATGGTTTAAAATAAAGTTTAGACCCCCCCAATGTTCACCCAATGTTCATTGTAGGCGGCGCGACGTATTCCAGGGTGCCTATCCCGAACTAGTCCGGGATATTTAATGAAATGGATTAAAATGATAAGAGGCCTTCTGAAGCCTGGCTTGATTTTTGTAGCTACTAGCCGAAAGCTAACAACGTCCCGGCCGGACGTTATTTGCGAACGAAATCGCCAATCTCCGCCTAATCCAATGAAAGACCGCATCTTTGGAGGCTTGTATCTCTGGATTGGGAATAGCCATTCTGTTAGCATCTTCATCCGGGACATTTCCATGCCGTGCATGAACGTGAGCACGTGAGGTCCTGGAAGGTTAGGTCCTGGAAGCTAAAGCGCTCGCCTATGAGAGATGCGCTGGCATTCTTTGGCCCCTAGAGGGCGCTGGCACTCAATGAGTTAATGGTAATAACATAAACATTACAACAAGAAAAAAATGATAAAGTCCCAGGAACAAAGAAAAATGTCACATGTTTTGCATCCATCTCAGTGTAAAACCCTCAGCTACTCAGAGGGCAGGAGTAGCCTACTTGCCCAGTCAAACCACGTGTCCCCCAAATAGCCAATAGTCAAATAGCTAATTAGCTTGATTAGGAGGAGGGGCTGCCTAAAAAGCAAATAGAGCCCAAAAGCCCACTATTAGCACTCAAATTCACCTCCTTTGAACGCCGCCGGCACCGTTCAATTGAAACGAACGCGCTGTGAGCCTAGCTCCGCCTGCCCAAAATTTCTCAGTCTCATTTTTCAAGTGCCATACGATGACGTCACTCCAGGACTGTTTTGGAACCTGGGTATTGATCTGCTTGTAGCTTCTACAATCAGATAAAAAGCATGATAAGCTTAGTTCTTCATTTAAGCCATTGGGTTCTAAGGTGTCAAGGTTATTGATCCACACCTTTTACAGACGCTTTGCAACTCACAGAACTTGAAAAACTGACAAACTGTGCCAAAGTTAATAGTTTCGCGTTGCTGTTCACAGTGAGAGAGGAGGAGGAGAGATGCTCACACACACACATACACACACACGCCACACCAGACGTGCAGTGCAGGAATAGGACGTTTAGAAGAAACAGAGTATCTAGCTTCTGGCTGTCTGTAATAATAATGTCCAGGCCTATTTATATACCGCGTCAAAAAGCCAGCTTTAAAAGGGTGCGTCACAAAAAAAGCCTTCTTTCGGGAGCAGAGGGGAGGAGGGGAGGAGGAGAGGAGGGAGGGGGGGGTACTGTAGTGGAAAACCTACATATAAAAATGCAGTGCGGTGCGGTGCGGTGCGGTGTCGTGCCGTGTTGTGTAGTGTCGGGCTAAAAACTGGTATGGAAAATGGGCTTATGTGACTGCATTCCATTAGACAATGCTCTGTGCTCTCTCCCCAGGTCAGGAGCACTCCTGTGTCCGTGCCAGGGGCGTGCGTAAAGTTTCCACCTGTGGCGCAGACGGCCTTATCACTAAACCTGGGGCGTCAATTGGGTATGGCAGGGGTATGCAGCTGCCATGCCCTGGGTCCAGGGGAGAAATAAAAGTTAGTGTTAAATATAAATCCATGAATGTCTCTTTTTCTATCTGTGCTGGTTATTATCTATCTATAAATGCGAGAAGTCTCTGCGTGTCTGCGTGTCTGTCTTTCTTTAATCCGCGTATCTCGAGAACCGTTCGTCCCACCGGCTTCAGATTCGGCACGCGCGTTCCCCGCCTGTGGCACAGAGTGCAGTAGCGGCGCGAAACGTTCGGAATCTCCTTATGCGCGACTGATTGTTGACATCAGGCTGTTCTGGAGGAAATCGGCGCAATCGCTGACTCATTGTGACATCACTTCATAAATGGCTCTGACATCACGTACGCCACATGAGTCAACAAAAAATGCCATGGTTACGTATTGAATGTCATCAGTATGACGTAACCGAACCACGGGTATGATGGCTATTGCCTAACAACCGGAGGGGCATCATTCCCCACGGGTGGCAAAGCAAACAGGCTGCGTATACTGCTCAAGATGAAGACAGACAGATACAGAGATATCCATATACTGTATGGGCATACAATGAACACAGACAAACAGATACAGAGATCTCCATATATGGGCATAAAACTATGACAACAGGTATATTGGGGTTTGCATTAAAGGGGGAACCGGCACTGTGTCTGCAACACAGTCGGAGGCACAGACAGATACAGAGATCTCCATAATGGGCATAAAGGGACACAGACAAACAGATACAGAGATCTCCATATATGGGCATAAAATGGATGCAGAAAGACAAAGTTTCCAACCGTATGGGCGCATCACTAAACCTGTGTAGTCAATTAGTCATTAGTCATAATGCCCTGTGGTGGCCAATCATTTGAAATTGAAAGACACTCAACTTTACCAGACTTTAGAGCTATAGGCCTATTATGCTATTCAACATTGTCATCTTGCATTGAAATGAATCACACTTTTCTTTTCTTTTTACCGTTCAACACCACTCCAACACATCGGCAATTGTCACAATGCTTGCCTCTGTCTTACGTGATATTTGAAAATGTGGCCAATTTGGTGTTAAAAAAGTTGTAATGGACGGTCAGTAAATTGTAGCATACAGTATGTCTTCTCTCCATCATGTTCTTGGATTAACGAGCCCTGTCTTCCCTGGACTACTGGTATGCACGCTAAAGCATCACGATAGTTGCCCGCTTAGGTTAACTGCTCTTAAGTTTCACTGCCCATAATTGTATATTGTTAATTATATTCATTGTTGATTGACTGTATATAATGCTGTCTGACGGCCCTGTACACACATGACACATCAGTATCACTGCTAACTGTACATAGATATACAGTTTGAAGACAGGGAAGACCCGGCTAACTGCAAGCACAGTCAAAATTAGCAACATCCTTTGTTGTCTGAGTTGCTTGTTAGTGGCCAAGCCACACAGTGGCAAAGGCCACTCATTGATATTGTACTTTTTCTCTATTCTTCTGCCACTTTTTCTCTAGTGGCTTGACCGTGCAGTTGCTTTTTACGAAACTCGGCAGTATGGTAGAGGACCATGTCAAACGGCTAAAACACAAAGTTCGCACCAATTGGCCAAAGGGTGGCGCTGTAGGAAGCCTTTGAAAGTGCAAACTTTGAACAGGTATAGCTCATGTGCTTTGACACACCGCCATGAAACCTGGACACACATATGCGTCTCCTCATGCCAAACAACTTTTACACTCTGACTTTTGACCTCTGACCTTTAGTTCTCCCACCATTTGAATTATATGAAAAACAGTAAAAATCTATCTCCTCCTGGGATTTTCACGTCACACGCACAAAACTTTTTTTTACATGAACTGGTACTTTGAACCAATACGGTCAGATCTGTCTCGGCCGATTGTTTTTTTGAAGTGAAACATTATTTTTTAATAATTCAATCAATATTGCAGTTTTATGCAAATTATTCTGCCTCTAAATCATACATGCAAAGTCACACGTTCATGGCATTTGGCAAAGATGTAGAGGGTTAGTCCAAATATCACTGAAACCAATCTTATTACAATTGGCCAAAGGGGGGCGCTATACAAAGCATTTGAAAATTCAAACTTCAAACGGGCATAATTCATGACTTGTTTCGTTTGAAGACATGCAACTTGCTTACGCGCGTGCCTTGACTCAAGCGGAAGACATCTGTGTCTTTGTTAAGTAAGCTCCGCCCTTAGATTTTCCGCCATTTTGAGCAGTTTGTAAAACGCTTATCCTGGGATTTTCGCTTACATAATTCACCAGGAACGTTACCATTAGCTCTGGAGACTGGCAGGTTTAACGCCAAACCAGAGGAAAGAAGATATTTTATGTTTTGGTTGTTTGAAGCCCTATAAATATCATGATATAAGAGAGGTATTCGTTAGTAAGATGTCTTCTTTTCATGGTGATTTCCTTGAGTTTGATGATTGTGAAAAAACCTGAGGTATGTTTTTTTTTTTTAAAGGAGCTTTAGTTGTGGCATATTGTAGACAGACAGGGACATGTACTGTAGTCAGCAGTTATACAAAACAAACATAAGAATACAGCAGGTATGCACAGGCAAATATGCTCTGCACAAAATGTTCAATATCCCAAAGACTTTTTCCTCTCTGTGATGGACTGATGTTTGCATGTGGACCAGTTAGGCAAGAAGCCTCATCAACCTATGTTTACATTTAACACCTTCTAAGCCAAGGGGAGCCCCTTAATGTTAAAACCGTACTATATCGCACATCCCCCCAGGGACTCTCAGCCACGTCGTACATTCCCGGACTTTGTCTTTAAAACCGGAATAAAAGCTTTTGATCCGAAAATCGGCGATCGTCTAACCTTCCCTAGTCACCACTCGTGCACTGATAGCTCATGCAGACCGTGCATGAAGCAGAGGTGACGTCAGCGCCTCTCCTTCTCCAAGGCACCTTCCACCCATCCGTTTACTGTCTACACACTCGAGCTCCTCCTGCAGCCATGCTTGGGGCTATGCTAGCGAAACTTTTCAGTTCTGTTCTTCAGTCACACATGGACTATTTGCGGGGACATTTACGTGAAAGGATCGCGCACGCGAAACGCACGGGGACATCGACGATCGGCCAAAACCCCCATTCTATCCCAACGGAAATCGAGAAAATCATGGTGAGTTACTGGCCTGGGGGGGGAAAAAAAAGAAAAAACAGCGGCGCTGTTCAAGATGGAGGGGCTGCGGGGTCATGTTTATAAACATAATATTATGTCTCAGATCACAATACAATAATAGAAATGTCACGGCTAATCTACCAACCACCATTCTATTTCGGACGTCAACGTGTTAATATCAGTATCAATATGAACAGTATCACTGGAGGGCAACCTCATCAAGTTATGTCAGCACCTGTTTACATTTAACCAGTGGTAAAAAAAAAAATGAAGAGAAATGGCATGTGTTTATGGAAGCAAACAGCATACTGTGAAACACGTGTTTCGAACATAACCCCTGTTTGTTAAGTCCTGAAAGAAGCATATTTTGAGTAAAAAAAAAAAGGGGGTTTTGGGGGGGGGGGGGGGGAAATCATGTTTTAGGGGAACGCCCCCTTGAATAAAACAACGCTTAGTGCGTTTTCACCTTGAGAACTGTTTCTGTGTGCTGGTTTGGGTTCAGACTTCACAATACTTAACGTTTAAAAACTTTATTTGAAGACATTTACTACTTCAATTATTTGAAAACATTGTTTTGAAGACTTGAGTGATTTAAAAGAGATGCTTACGTTGTTGAAAAGGTTGTTAACCTTCTGTTTTGAAGGTTTACAACCTGATGACCAACTCTTCAACAAAGAAGACAACAAATTAAAATGTTGGAAAATAAAGATATTGAGAGTTAAGACCTTGAGGCGTTAACTAAAATCTGTGGGAACTTGACATGCTTGTGGTTAAAAGTGTTCATTCATTGAACTGTGGGTTGAACTCAATTGACTTGTTTGTGGTTGCTTTGAAACGTATTGGTTACAAACATAACTTGGGTACTTTGATTTGACTTGACCTTTGCGTTTACATTTCGTAAATATCTAATTATGGAGAAGTGTAAAATAAAAATCACACCAGTGTGAACGGAGCGGTGGTGTCCATGCATTTCAAGGTTTTGTGTATGCGTGCACCCCTAAAATTGGCACTTTGGAAACTGTTACACGCCCCACACACACACACGCGCACGCACGCACGCACGCACGCACGCACGCACGCACGCACGCACGCACGCACGCACACACACACACACACACACACGTTCCCCTGTAGCTTGAAGACACTGACTTATGGGACAAAGTTAGCCTTGTTTAAGTTCATTGATACAAATGACTGTGAGTGTTCTTGGTATGACCCACCTGCTCTAAAATAGTGGCTGCAACGGCAGTGCAGATAGTCAGTTCAGTTCAGGGGAATAACAGAGCAGCTGGGGTCCTTCATGTAGGGGTAGCCTGTGAAAGAAGTTACCCAAGTTGCTGTTCGTTTATCTTTTTACTTCTTCTTTTTTACTTCTTTTCTTGTCTTATTTTGATTTACCTATGTTTGGACGGTCCTGCATTTTATATTATTGCACTCAGTCAGATTGGTGTTTGCTGTTTGGAGAGTTTTTGGTAAATAAAAAAAACAAGAACATGCGTTTTTGGACAGTAAGTCTAATTCTTGGTGCCTTGGCTGTCCGGTCAACCTTTACATTTACAATATTCAAACCTTTTTTTTTTTTTCATAAATTGCTGCCCTACTTGATCATACTACAGCGCACAAAATGATCAAAAGTAGCAGATCAATAAGCTCAAGCTCTAAAATGACAGACGCTTTCGAAGTTTTAATGTTAAGGTTAAAAGCACTTGTGTTCTGTTTCCTTCTTGTGTTGATGACACCAAGTGTTGACATTTGAGAGTGCATCCCCACAGCTTCAAATGACTTTGGCTTAATGCAAATCCTGTTGTTGCTCAAAATGAACTTCTAGGAGTGATTTGTTTGGTCCACTGAATATATTGGCATCAGAGATGGATGGTAAAATGCATTAAACCTAAACACTAACTGCTTCAGGTCTGATAAAAAGTGAACTCTGGTTGAAGATTGAAGAACTCCCATGTTTGTTTTAACTTTCCGATACATAAATGGTGCATTTATATAGCACTTTTTATCCAAAGCGCTTTAAATAGAAGGTGCAGTACATTCACCCATTCACATTCATACACCGACGATGGTGGAGGAAACCAAGCTACTGTGTACCGCTTTGCATGATTTTAGGCCAAAATCTGTAGGAGCAGTGAAAATGCGGCCTCATGGTGGCGCTAGAAGAGAGCCATGTGAGAAATCAGGTTGTGAGTTACCATCCAAGGAGTGTGTGCAAAGTTTGGCATCGATACGGGCAACGGTTCCGGAGATAAGAGTAGGGCCCAATTGTGATGTGACATGACGGACTGACGGACTGACAGACTGACTGACAGACTGACGGAGGGACAGTCGGTGGAGGTTTTCATAGTAACTTGCGACCTGACAGTCGTAATAAGGCCTTCCTCTGTGTCTATCCTCTCTTTAAAACCAAATATTACTGGACATTCAACATGCTCACAGACACACATTACTAGTATACAAAAATCGGCCTGATGGTGGCGCTAAATGGGACAGATCCATGTTGATGACATGACTCTAGACATACTGTGTGCCGCTTTGCGTGATTTTAGGGCAAAATCTGTAGGAGCAGTGTCCAAAAATGTGTTTGAAAAATCGGCCTGATGGTGGTGCTAAAAGAGACAGATCCATGTTGATGACATGAGTCTACTTTTACTCCACTATTTCTTTTTTTTTTTAACTTTAGTGTTGTTACATTGGAGATATACATGATTATATTATAAAACATACCTAGCCCATTTGAAAATAGCAGATCTACAAGTTTGTTGTGAGCTTAATTAAAATATTTGAATACTTTTTCCACCATTGCTCTTGCACTATTGCCCGCAACCAATGTTAATGCACGCAGCATGTAGGATCCGGATTTTCAAACTGTTGACTCGCCGGGAGGGTAGGTGAAGATGATGAAAACCTTTTGTTGTGGTGCTCATCTGGCATCGGGTCCCATCAGACACATAGCGGCACTGTTAGCATGTCGGCTAATAAGCTCTCTCCCTGTGTGTGTGTGTGTGTGTGTGTGTGTGTGTGTGTGTGTGTGTGTGTGTGTGTGTGTAATGACAACGACGTGAAGTCTCTCTGCGCACATTCTTGAACAAATTCCAGAACCGTGTCGCGTGCCTGTACGGAGGAATTTTGCATCATTTTCCCTAGAAGTCTGGCCGGGCAGGGGGGATTTCAGACCGGGCAGGGCGCCCGGCCTGTATAACGGTGGCGGAAACCCTGCTGAATATAACGTATCGCACCACATATCGATATCCCCATTAAACAATCAGCAATTGTATCACAATGTATCAGCTTACGGAAACGCATCTCAGGTTCAGACATTTCCCGTACAGTGTAAAAAACTTTAGGCCATTTGTTGTTTAATTCAAAAGGAAGGTGTGTAATTGCATAATATCACACTGTAGAGACTGCTCTGCCAACATGGTACAAGTTACACGAGAGCCTCCAGCACATAGAAAACGCTTTGTTCCTTTTGGTGTCGGTAAGTGTATATAAAATGGCTGCAGAGCTGTATCAACATTCATTGCGTTTCAGAATGAAGGCTTGTCGTGTGTTGCTGTTTGTCCTCTTCTGTGTGTGTGCGGTTGTCACTGCAGATGTCCATTTCCGTCTTGACCGACATGACGACCACGAAACAGAGTTGGAGCTGAGCATTGGCCATCATGACGACCATGACACCGAGTGTAACCTGAAAATACACACAGGTGAGGATGGTTGACAATACTTTACCCCGAAAACAAAGGACAATGTTTCTAAATGTATGTGCCCTTATATAAAATGCCATGACCCTCCATCTGAATGTAAAAAATACCACCCAGTGTGAAGTCTTTTATGAGTTACTTTCATTAGGCAATGCAGTTACTTAATCATGATTACATCTACAAAGGCTAGTTTAAAGGTTTGGTAAAATTCTAAAAAAAGAAAAGAAAAAAGAAAAATATGTTCTGATGTTCCCATGGAGAAAACAGTTGCTATGTGGTTGATACCCTGTCACATTTAACAATATCAATGTTTCCGCTTCCTCATCATACACAAAGCATCTATAGTAAAAGTAAAGAAAGAAAGAAGTGCAGGGATAAAAGGCTAGAATAGGGAAATGTTTGTTTTCCGAAAATTCAAACTAAAACTGCTAAAAATGATAACCTTCAACTTCAGATCCTACTACCACCACAGGTGATAATATTAATATATATATTAATATATATTAATATATATATATATATATATATATATATATATATATATATATACACACACACAATGCTATGCTATATACATTTTTACTTTTTGGTTCCATGGGTTGCTGCAGGGAAACTCGATCACCCAACAGAGAAGCTAGTCCTTGTCGTCTACACCGGAGGAACGATTGGAATGGTCCTCGAACATGGCGGTAACGTTATTTATTGTTTTCAGATTTGTATATACACACAATGCTATATGCATTTTTGCTTTTTGGTTCCATGGGTTGCTGCAGGGAAATTAGTTCACTAGACCATCTTGACTGGATGAAATCTCACACCTTGGAACAGAACCGTCGCCCTGGGGTTAGTAATACTCACCTACTATGGGCACCGGAGGAGGTGTCATTTGGTCCGGAATGTCCCCTGACATTTGAGCTATCAACCTATTTTTTCTGTCTTTTTTTTTCACCAACCGGCGCAGGTCCTAACGTGATGTTTTTTTTGTGAATGACACTCTTTCAAGCATTTCTCTCTCTTGAACCTTTTATTTTTGGCTTCTGTTGATTTGATTGACAAAAAGTACTTTATACATGTATAAAGTACTTGTTGTCAATCAAATCAAAACAAAAAATATATAAAAAATTACTTTTATGAAGAAAATAACAGACGTGAAGTGTATCACTTCAGTTGCAGGCTGCCATTTTCAAAACACAGTCGCACGTGCGTGCACAGCGCACACGCAGCACGCTCAGAACACAGTTACACACGCGCGCACACATGACGCGCGCACATAGAAGTGAAGCGAAGTTACCACACTGTTTGTGTGCTAAACATATCGAAACACCATGCGAATACATACAGTATATCTGACTCAAATACTCAGCAAAGGTGGATGGATTGTGACTCTCGTCGGCTATAGGGTGTGCCAATGTAGTTCTAAGAGCGGCCATTTCTTGGGTAAACACAGCCTTACACAGGTGTTCTGATTAGACTATAGCATTAGTTCTATGCGATCAAACAATTGAAACACCTGTGTTTTTACCCAAGAAATGGCCGCTAAGGACTACAATGACGTAGACGCTGGCACACACTATACAGCCTGTTAATGGACATCTGCACTCACTGGACTATATGCTTTATTGCGTCGCAGCATGGCTGTTGCAGATCAACAAGATCAAACTCGCTACGGATTACCCTCTTTCTGGATATGTTTTGGTCGCCGCGTCGAGCATTGCGTTGGTCGCATGAGCCGACTAGTAAATCGAGTAACAATGAAGTAAATGAGTAAATGAAAACATTTTAACACTCATCCTTTATTTTATGTAATATAAAATATGAACCTTTATTTTTTTCCCTTTAAATTCCAAAGTCAGCTTACAAGAGTGTCACAATGGTTCATCATAATCTTCTGAATACAATGGATATTTAATTTCACTGGGCTATATAGTTCAAGTACACACATGAAGGTAAGTTCTTAATAAACATAATTAAACATAATAAGGATGAGAAGATGGTCTTGTGGACCACATCACAAGGGCAAAAGGCATGTTTGGGCTTCTTTGTGGATAGACTTATCCCAAGTGTCTGTACATTCAGGCCATAACATCTCCACCTTCCTGCATTAATGACACTAAAACAGCGATGTAAGTGAACAGTGAACAGAAAAGTGCCCTTGACTTTAACACATACAAAGTAAAGTCTTCAGAAACTAAGTACAATGACAGAGACGGACATTTATTTTAATCTAGATTAGGCCTATACTATCAATTGTACTAACAGTTACTGTGACCCACAGTTTTGGTCCCAAAACCCCATGCTTTGCTGAAGTACCTTCGCAACCTTGTCATGTTCCATGATGAAAAATATGCCAAGGAGACAGACTTGTATGATCGCTATAAGGACCCAGAACAGATCTGCGTCCTTCCGTAAGTAAAACCATTCAACCACCAGTTGCCACATATGCTGTTGTTATAAACTCAATGCCTAAACCAACCCTATAACATACTGTAGCGTAGCTGCTAATGTTTTGTTGTCAGCCTGTGAGCAGAGTGCTCCATTTCCCAATTTCCCACGCAGGCACGCAGGCAGCCCAAAAAACAAGCGCACCTTTTTCAAACCTAAAGCCTTTCCCTGGTTTCTATTTACTGCTCAGTGCTCTGATCTGGTCACCTATTTGCATACATACAGTACATAAGTATACACAGACCTCTTTATACGCTCTAGGCCCAGACCAGATCAGCAAACTGCAAAGCTTTGGTTGGTGCTGAAAAGTTACAAGGTTAATTTTCATCATTGCATGCAGTACTGCTGTGGACTTACTATAACTAGAAGCAGTGCTCTCCCGAGCACAGGTCTCAACCAGGTCAGGTATGTTATTGTGGCCTCCTGGTGGCGCTATAATAGGCCAATGTGAAAAGGGTGCTCAGCAATCCATCCTCCTCAGCATCACTAATTATAGCTCCACCAGGAGGCCACAATAACCTGTCTTACCTGGAGGAGACCTGTGCTCGGAAGAGCACTACTTCTAGTTTTTCTTTGATTTCTTTTCCCACTTTTCCTGCTCTTTTCTGCTTTTCCCTTGCTGCTTTTTTGCTTTCCTGCTTTTTTTCCTGCTTGGCCACTTTATCGCTGCTTGCAGCTATATTATTGAACTTGTTTCTTAATCCAGGCTGAATAAACACAAGCAACGGATAGTGTACCGGATTTTGGAGTACAGCCCTTTGCTGGACTCAAGCAACATGTCAGAAAAAGACTGGATCAAAATTGTAAAGACTATTGAGGTACTACATTTTACACCCTTGAACATTAACAAGACCTGTCTTTATTATATTATAAAGCATTTTGTCACTAAATCTAGCCACATTCCACCAACGGGCAATTTTTCATCAACATTCTTTATTTGGTTGTCATTGTGCCTGCATGTACAGCTTGTGAAATATTCCATAATCAGTAATGTGGTGTCTCGTGTGTGGTATATTTGGCTGCAGGAAAACTATGAGGACTATGATGGTTTTGTGATCCTCCATGGCACTGACACCATGGCGTACACATCGTCTGCCCTCTCCTTCATGTGTGAGAACCTGGCCAAGCCAGTCATCGTCACTGGCTCACAGGTGAGCTGTATTCACAGGACAGATAAACAACAATATTTAGTCGGATCTATGGTGGTTTATTGCCTCGATCTGTTCAAAGACAAGAGCCTGCTGATAAGATGAAGGCCTGTTTTTTCAGATACCAATCTATGAGATGAGGACCGATGGCAGAGACAACCTGATGGGGGCGCTGTTGATCGCTGGACACTGTCACTCCAGTGGACAGCATGTCATTCCTGAGGTGGGTGAATCGGGCTGCCGCTGAAATCCGGATGAGGGTGATTATGAGCCTTTGAGATTGAATGTGTTAAAGGGAGTGAAAAGGTAAGGAAAGGCATAACAAGGAAAGGTATAGTTATGACAGGTCAAGGTTTTGTGCATAATTGAATGAGATATCATATTATATTAGGCTACCATGTGTCTTTCTGTCTTCAGGTCTGCCTGTACTTCTATGACAAACTGTACAGGGGGAATCGTGTGACTAAGGTGGATGCAGAGAGCTTCCGTGCCTTCAATTCTCCTAACCTGTCCCCACTAGCCGACGTCGGAGTGGATATCACAGGTAAGGGATGGGAATGGTTTCTGTTCTGTTTTTTGTGTGCCAACCAAGGTTATTATAGTTAACTAAATAAAATAAAATAAAAAATAAAATAAAATAGGTTTTACAAAAAAGCAAACTGAAACGGTATTGTGCATGTGTTGTCAAAATGTTTTAGAAAAATCATAGAAATTAGAAGCAGAGCAGTGCTCTTCCTAGCACAGGTCTGGAAGGTTATTGTGACCTCCTGGTGGTGCTATAATGCCAGTGTGAAAAGGGTGCTGTGTATTCTTCTAGTCCGGCTGCCCCTGAGGTGGGCTATGAAATTTAGTATATATATATATATATATATATATATATATATATACAGTATTTTCTGGACTATAAGGCGCACCTGACTATAAGGCGCACTGTCAATGAATGGTCTATTTTCAAACTGTTTTCATATATAAGGCGCACCTGACTATAAGGCGCACATAATAGACGCTACCGTTGCGTTATGCATCCAACAGATGGAGCTGTGCTAAAGGGAATGTCAATGTCAATGAATGATCCATATATAAGGCGCACTGGACTATAAGGCGCACTGTAGTTTTTTGAGAAAATTAAAGGCTTTTAAGTGCGCCTTATAGTCCGGAAAATACGGTATATATATATTTATTGGACTAAAATATTGTCTATATACATACAGTCATGAATCCACCTGCTGACTGCCTGTCAGCATTGAGCAATTTCTTTTATAGGGGGTAAATGTTTGGGGCCCATATTACTATACAATATACTATAAAGGGGAAAAAACTGCTTTAAGTAGCATGTGAGGGGTCAAACTCAGGGATTTTAATTATTCGGAATCCATTGCAAGCATTTGTTTTGCATGAAAAACATTCCTTTGGCTAAAAACAGTAACAGTAAAGGCCTGTTGGGCAGCCATAACATATGGCCTTTCATGGCAATCGGACACTGCCTACATGATTTTGTTCCATAAATGTGTGTTTCAAAAGTCGACCTACCGGTGGCACTATAACAGGCCAATGTGAAAAGGGTGGCATTTCTTCCTTGACCTTGTGGGAATGTTTGTGCAATGTTTTAAAGAAAGATGAATATATGATTTTACGCATTTTGTTCAAAACAGCCAATGTTAGACAATCACACCCAAAAAAATAATCTCTCAGTTGAACACATTTTAAATGTGTGAAACTTTTCCACCCATTTTATATGAGTAAATTTATATATGGGATATATGTAGTCCCAAGTCAAATCTACATTCAATGCAATGCATGTTGTTCAATTAGTCCAACTCATTTTCATTAACTTAAGCCAAGTTAATTATATGAACTTAATTAATTTACGTTTGTCCAACTCAAACAAATGTTAACGTAAATGTGTTGGTTCAACTCATTTTTATGGAATTAAGCTAAGATAAATAAAATACTTTTACATTTACATAAGAAGAGTTCGGTTTCAGGTTTTCTTCTGGATGATTTGCTTCAAGTTTTACAATATCAACATACAGATGCATAATGGATATATGCAATAGCAGTGATTATTGAATAATCAGAACATTTAAGAGAAAACCAACGCAATAACCTCAAAGTTACCATGCGTTCTTCTCTTCTTCACCTAGCATGGGGAGGGAGCTCAAGCTTAAACTAGCAGCCTAGCAGTTAGGGTTAGGGTTTAGGCTCAAATACTGACAAATCAAATTCTGACATATGACAGTCATCTTGCCAAGGCAGACACATTGATATGATACATTTAGCATTTTTAGCTCCCGAAAGCTTAAACATTTCCCTGAAAACCTAGAAAAATGCTGTTCCCAGCATGCTTTGCATAACATGTGACCAACTTATTTGACCAATCAAGGGAAAGGGCTGGAGTCACTTCTCAGATCTGTAAAATGTACTTAATAAAATTGAGTTGGATTCAAACAATATTCTCAGAATAATTTCAGCCTTAAAAACTACTCAATAAAATTGGTGAGAGGCGTGGTTTATGGGACTCTGGGAGTTTTCATTGGAACTCATTTTCAATGTGTTTTTAAATTCCATTACTAAGATTTGAGTTACATGAATGTAATATAAATGCATAATGTTAAATGAATAGATTTTGTATAAGCACTATTAATTACATTTGAGTTGGAACAATTTAATAAAAATGCATATATTGTAAATGTATATATTTAAGGTAAGCACGATTAATATTTGTTCAGTTACATCAATTCAATACATTTGCATATATTATAATTAAATACATTTAAATAAAGCCAACATAATGTAAATGTATCACATCTGGCACTATTAATAATATTTGAGTTATATCAATTAAATGTATATGCTTATGCCTTGAAGTGAAGTAATTAAATAAAGCAAACATAATGTATATGTGTCACATTTATAGGGGGGTTGAATCAGTTTTTTGGGTGCATAGTGGAATATGAAATATCAGACAGATACGTCTTGATCACATGACTATAGAAATACTCTGTATTGATTTGTGTGATTTTTGGATCAAATCTGAAGGCGTAATATCCAAAGATGTGTTTTACATAAGTGGGCCTCCTGGTGATGCTATAAAAGAGTCAATATCACCATAATGTACATTTGGGATTTCCCATTTCCCAAAAAAAAATCTGAGATTTTCCTAATAATTTTATAATCATTGTATTAAGTAGATGTTAGGCTGTTAGAAATGAATGTTGGTCAAGCTCGCACACTTTTTATAAATTAACAGCAAGCATTCAAAAATATATGCACACACACATATAAGTATGTAAATGTCCTCCCTGTCATGAACCATGTCCACCCTGCCATGGGAGGCTTGATGGCTTGATGGCAGGGTGGACAATGGCAGGGTGGACATTTTGGGCTAATTTTAGCATTTAATCAACACATGGTGGATCCTCTGTTAGCAACATGGCTAAGTTAGCAAAGTGACTTTGTACTGTTTAACAAACATATTTCACATTTCTGAAAATATGTAGGCTATATTAATAGATGTTTTTGCCATGATAGGGTGGACATGTTAAGCTTGACAACACCCTACTGTACACCTAATATCATGAAAAAATAGAAAATACAAGTGTAAATACTTACTGGCAACTGGCCACAGCCTCAGCCTCCATTGAAGAAAGACAGGAAGTAGGTAAAAACTAGGTAAAACTTAGACACACCTTCTTAAAGGGCCAGTTTAACCCCAAATGACAGGGTGGACAGCAAAGCCAGGGACACACGTAAAATGATAAAAAATATTATGAAAATAGAATTTAAATGCTCCAAATTACATTTTTTATCAAATAACCTGTTGTGGACACTACAACTATGTTAAAAAAATAAAAAATATATACAATTTAACCACTTATTAGACACTCTGTACTTAGTAGATTGGTGTGGGGGACGTGCCAAAATCACATACCTCCAGTCAAACAAATCTGTGTAAAATCAATTAAATATATTTCAAGAGAATACTCATTCTACTAAAATGTGTGTAAATGATTGTCCATTCATAATATGACCCCAGAGTTCTATTATTCTGTTACATTTTCAGGATAATTGAATGATTGTAGTGGGGGACACCAAATGTACATTATGGTGATATTGACTCAAAAGGCAGATGTGAAAAATACAGGGCAAAGCTTTGTCCTTGGCCTCTATAGGGAGTGCACATACAAAGTTTTACACTGATCAGTTCCATCCTGATTGGCTAAGATTGGCTTCCAAAGTTTGCAAGAGTGCTTCCTTTTGAAAAAAATGCATCAAATCATGATCACAGAGTGCGATTTCTGTGAAATGTTTCACATTACCACTAGGCAGAGAAAGAAATGTCACTTATTTTTTTATGACACATTGTGAGCATTGTCGGCTATTTCCATTATCAATGTCCTTTTTTGAAGGCCGGGTGACATGGCCAAAAAAGCTAATTAAGGCTATCAAATTAGCATAATTTTTTAATGATGTCATGTACCCCCATGTTAAATTACCCAATCAAATTAATTTATTGTAGTTACTGCACTGGAAGTAGTACTTTCTGTACAGTAACTGCAATAAATTAATTTGATTGGCTAATATGGGGGGAGGGGCGGAGTTGAGCGGCGAGCATTATCTTGTGAAACAACCCCAACATAACTGTGCGAGGAGGAGAAATGCGACAATTCATAAACCGAATTTTAAAACAAGCAGTTCTAGGGGTAAAAAAATTATAGAATCTGTTATAGAATCCACCCTAACTGCGTACAAAGTACAATTCTTCTACCAAAAAGGTGTCAGAGATTAGAACGAGGGTCCAGCGATCTCCTCCTCGGCAGCTCTGAGCAGCCATTTAGCAGCCATCTCTGCCCTGCTGTCTCACCGGAGCACACGGAGGACCGTGGCTCATACACTGTGTAGCCTATGTGTGTGTGTTCGGACCTGCCCGAGATCCGAAATTACCCGGGGTCCGACCCGCCCCGAGCCGGGTAACGGGGCCGTTTATGCGCAGTGAGGTCGGGGCCGGGTCGGAGCCGCCGCCGTATGTCACGGGTCCTGGGTATTTGATAGTGAAATCGCCGGTTCCTGATACCCGAGGGGAACCGAGTCAGCCGAGATTGAAAAAAGATGCATACAAGTGCACTACAACGATTTCGCCACAAGATGGCCCTAAATGATACAGCAGGTAATCTTAAGCCTAGATAGTGAAATAAAGTTGTTTAGAAACTCAGCCTCAGGAGGAGGACACTGTCTGCCGTGTCTGGGGCAGTTATATTATTATCAAAGATATTAACGTAACGTGTTGGTTTGTGGTTCACAATCACAATGGAGTTGTCATCGCGTTTTGTCATGCTCTGCAAAGCATAATGGAAACTTCAAAGCAGACTATTATCAACAACATGCGACAGAAAATGATAGCATTAGCATCATTGGCTAGCCAAAGAAGAGCGTGCGTGCGTGCGTGCGTGCGTGCCTACGCGTGTGTGTGTGTGTGTGTGCGCGCGCGCGCGCGTGTGTGTGTGTGTACACACACAATAGCTCTCGAAAATAGCCGTGCCGTGCGGCGGTACAAGCTAACAACAACGCATCACGTTGTGCGCGGCACCGCACGACGGACGAAGTATACATTCAATACTAACTGATAAGGCCCCGCCTCCTTTTCAGACTGTTTGGAGAGAGACCACGTGACCTACTGTATCATAATGTTAAACTTCTGGGCGTGTCAGCATACCTTTAAGTATAAAGTTGTAAAATATGTCAGTCATTTCTTTGTATATTTAGGTTATGTGTCATATCTGCCATGTGCACCTTCAAACCTACAAGTCAAACAGAAATGTAATTGTCAACGACAAAAACAGTTAATCGCAATTATTTGAACTAGACCTTACCCGTTCAAAGATATGTGCTCCAAAATATGTGTGGGTTGTGGGGAAAGTTACTGTAACTGGTGCGTGCGTGAGAATATGTGGGAGCATCATAATGTAAGGAGCAGCCCATGGAGGAGTGTATATTTATGATGGATACAAATAATTTAACAGCAAAATTAGGTGAATAGAGGTATGGGGATGTATGCACTTACTCCACATAGTTTTTCCATACCCGTTGAAAGATGACCCGGTGCATGCATGACCCATGCATGCATGCAGAGAGAGAGAGAGAGAGAGAGAGAGAGAGAGAGAGAGAGAGAGAGAGAGAGAGAGTGTGTGTCTCTTCACTGCAACATTCCTAACTGTGAGAGAGGTGTGTGTGGGGCTATGGGATCCCATGGCCTGGAGGAACGGACCGTAACCCTGACAACAGGCTGAGCTGAACAGGCTGTGCTGTACAGAAGTGGTGAAGAAACGCTATTAAATAGCTTGAATTTGGTAAAAATGGAAATCGGGCTCGGTCACCGTCAGTATAATACTAATGGCCAATGTCATGTGAAAATTGGGATCAGTTGCTGAAGAGATAAAGGTGGAAATGCATTTTGTGACTGACTGTACTACTGACTGACCACTGACTGACCTCTCTCTAAAATTATAGTATGGATGACAATTAATCGTCATGTAAGATGTCATAATCGTGACAGTCCTAGGTGTTGCCTTTGTTGAACTGTTCTCTCTGTCTCTCCTGCAGTGAACTGGGACATAGTGCGGAAGGCCAACACTACTGCAAAGTTCAACGTGAGTGAAGAGCTGAACCGTAACGTGGGTCTCCTCCGGATCTACCCCGGGATCACTGCTACTACTGTGAGTCAATGTTGCAAGATCCTGCGTGAGCAGCCAGGTCTATGAAAACAAGCCCAAATAATCTATAGTAGGGATGCGGAGATAAATCGATACGTATCGTAATCGCGATACAAACGTGCGCGATACAAGTGTACAAATCGGTTCATTCAGTGTGTATCGGTACAATAGACGGCTGAAATCGTGATGGATCGTACCGTGAGTGTCTGGATTGGTAAACTCCGCGGCTGTATCTGTTTTTCCATATAGTATTTCATTATATCCTGTGTTTCCGAGGCGCCTTGAATGCACCATCATTAGCCGTTCAGCCCCCTCCCCAAAAGCCAGTCTTTAACGCGAGCCGCGACTCTGCAACATCTGCACTCTGCATGCAGGCAGCCAGGGAGACAGACAGTGCAGCGAAATGCAAGTGAATCAACACAGACGAACTAGCAGCCCCACGGGTTACAAAGATGCAAGATTAGTAGTACAGTACTTAGCTTTATAAGATTCAAGTCCGCTGCGCTGATTGTTGTCACAGAGTAGCACAGGCTGAGTGATATTATAATCAACAGCTGTTTCTCTGACGGACAATTGATTGAGATCATCTTCTGCGCTATATTAACTGCGCACACACACAACAACAATGTTGCTGGGTGTTGTAGGACTACTGCTTGCGTTTAAAACAAAGTATTTGTCACTGTTCTACAACTTTCCTGTTGATGCAATGATGCAAGCAACTCTCTCACTTTCTCTGCTGCTAGTTCTGCTCTGGGAAAGAAGCCTAATTTATACTTTGCAGTAGAAGGGTGTCGCACCTAAAATAGCAGACCTACAAGCTCATAATGCGTTGTGGATGCGACACGCTGTGAGCTTGTAGGTCTGTTTTTAAAACATTTTGGCTTACATCCTGGATTAAATATAATATAATATAATATAATATAATATAATATAATATAATATAATATAATATAATATAATAATACAAACCAGGGAGGGACTTTATTGTTTTTCAGGTCAAGGACCCCTTATAGCTCAGACAGAGATCAAGCTGTAGGCTAGGCATTATAGCCTACTGTATCACACAAATATTTGGCAGGCCCCCTGTAATAACCCTGGATTGGGGTCCCTGACCCCCAGTTGACGACATATACTAATAATGACATAGGCCTTCTATATGATTAGTTTTCAAACAATTCTACAATAGCCAGCAGCTTTGTGTTCTCCCAGAATACTATATGTTGGGTTGTTAGACAGAGCCTAGTACTACAGTGAAACAATAAATTGCCTTGAATTTAAATTGTATACATTTTTAGTAGCTATATTTTGTGAAATGTGGGATGTGGCTTCAATCGTGGTGAATCGTGAATCGTATCGCATCGTATTGGGAAGAGGGGTGAATCGTGATGTATCGTATCGGCAGGATTTCAATGTATCGCAATTATATCGTATCTTTGGCAGTGTATCGAGATGCGTATCGTATCGCCTCAGTGGTCGAGATTCGCATCCCTAATCTATAGGCCACATGAGCACATTAACTCTTTTACCGCTTTGAACGTACACGCTCTCCCCATTCTTCAAGTAGCGCATAGCCATGAACGAGCGGCCATTCGTTCGTTCTTTACCTTGTCTAAGCACTGTGAGCAGATGAGCTGGTCGCGGGTGTCCACAGTAGAAACTGCTCCCTTAACACTGGTCTCAAATCTCGACCACACATAAACAACAATGTAGGCGGAAACACTTTCCTGGACGTTTTCCATGACTGGATCTAGTTAATCCATTTCTATGCTCTAAACTACTGGTGTGAGGTAGGGACATTTGCAAGCCTTGTTCATTGTATATGGCTGCCCCCTGCAGTCAGTTTGACTTGATTTTGAAAATAGCCTGAAATAGCCGATCTACAAGCTCACAGTGTGCCGCAATGCAACACGTTGTGAGCTTGTAGCTTGTCTATTTTCAAAATATCTGGAAATTAAATGTTGAATATTTGGAACACAAATCTGGTACGGGGCTCACTGACACATATCTCCTTAAACCAATCCAGTGACTTTGATTGGTGCAGGGCTGAGCATGGATCAGATTGTAAATACCACCATTTATCTATTTCACTGTATTTTCACTGTATGACAAATTATATGGGGTTTAAGTAATTTTGTTCAATCTATCTCTTTCCTAGGAAATATTTTTAGCTAGACTTTAGAAACCTGCACCAAATGGCAGTTGAAAGGATTAGAAAGCATGTCTGATAACAGGACTACAGTCTCAAACAAGGAGGGGAATTGACATGTGCTTGTTCTTCTTTTTTCTGACATAGAATGAATGTATAAAGGCAACAAGCCATTGCTTGTATCTGTAAATGTAATCAATTACAGTTGTGCTTTTATCATTACATATATTCCATTACCTCAAAGTTCTGTTTCAAAGTTGTCACAGTAGTGCTTTTTTCCTGTGAAAAATAATATGCAGGATATGGGGCATGACCAATCACCCACTAAAGACCATGCATAGGCAAGCCTTTCAGACATGCTTCTAGCTCAGTTAGCCGGACAGAATGGGCAGAATGTATGTGGGGTGTTTATCTGAGGTTTTTGTGTTTATCTGGGTGCAGGTGAAGGCATTCCTCCAACCGCCCATGGAAGGTGTGGTGCTGGAGACATTTGGTGCCGGGAATGCCCCCGACAAAAACAAAGACCTGATGGAGGAGCTGAAAAAGGCCACAGCCCGGGGTATCATCATCATCAACATCACCCAGTGTCTGAGGGGGACTGTGATAATGTTATACGCCACTGGCAAGGCAATGACTCTTTTAAGAGTAACAGTACTGCAGTCTTGTGATAGAAAAACAACTATATTTTGCATTTAGTAACCTTCTTCCTCCCAACAGGCTCTGGTAGACGCAGGGGTGATATCTGGCGGTGACATGACTCAAGAGGCTGCCCTGTCCAAGCTGTCCTACGTCCTCGCCAAGTCAGAGCTTGATCTGAAGGCCAAAAAGGAGGTGTGTGTGTGTGTGTGTGTGTGTGTGTGTGTGTGTGTGTGTGTGTGTGTGTGTGTGTGTGTGTGTGTGTGTGTGTGTGTGTGTGTGCGTGCGTGTGTGTGTGTGTGAGTTGAAATATAAACTCCAAGAAGAACAAGTGAAGCTAAAATAAAAAGTTGTATGCTCTGCGTGTGTGTGTGTGTGTGTATGTGTGTGTGTGTGTGTGTGTGTGTGTGTGTGTGTGCGTGCGTGCGTGCGTGCGTGCGTGCGTGCGTGCATGCGTGCGTGCGTGCGTGCGCGCGTGCGTGCGTGCGCGCGTGCGTGCGTGCGCACGCGAGCGTGTGTTTCCAGATGATGGAAAAGGACCTCAGAGGTGAGAGGGGTGACCTGGACGGAGACAAGCTCTACCTGAGTGACAGCCGCTTTGTTCGCTACAAGGAGGTGAGCTGACCCAGCTACAAGACACACAAACATGCAAAACTGTTTTCATCTTGTTCTGACCTTTAGCTGACAAGGCACCAGGATCTCCTGTTCTGAGCATGTCATTATTTAGGTGAACTTTCTTATTAACACATCGGGTGCCCAGAATTATTCGACGTTTAATTTGCTGGTGCCCATGGCAACCCGCCATTTTACATACCTTCGAAGTACTGGCGAGAAAAGTAATCCGAGTAAATGTAATCCAAGTATGTCCTGTTTATTTCGCAAAAATCTTTTCTTTCAGTCAGGACCGTTTTTTATCAATTCTAAGCCACAGTGTTTGTGTTACGGCCGGTAGAAGAGGCTGCCGTTTTGAGAAAAAAAAGAAAAAAGGAAGAGAATCCGGAGAAAACAGCATTTTTGTGCAGCCGCTAAACAGGAAGTCAACGAGACAGACAGCACGTCTGGGTGACGTAATTTCGCGCTGCATGTTGGGAAATGGAGTTTGTTTCATCACCGCGGTAGCCAAGTGCAGTACAGTACAGTATAGTTTACTGTACAACGCGTCGAATGCGTCGTGGGCACACGTAAACATCAAAGAGATTGGCGCGTGGGCACCACGTGGGCGTTTAATGTGTTAACTTTTTAAGAAAGTTCACCTAAATAATGACATGCTCCGAACAGGAGATCCTGGTGCCTTCACTGCCTTGTCAGGTAAAGGTCAGAACAAGATGAAGTTAAATAATGACATGCTCAGAACAGGAGATCCTGGTGCCTTGTCAGGTAAAGGTCAGAACAAGATGAAAACAGTTTTGCATACGCCAGGGTTTTTGAAAATGACACATCACATTGCAAGCTTGTATGTACACATTTCAATGAAAATAGGGCTTAAGTGATTTAAAAAACTTCTTTTTCATTTAAGTCAGCTAATATCCTGCACACACTTGTCTCTTACATTTGTATTATTATTATTATTAATTATAGTTTTTATTTAGTTCAGTTAAGAAATATTTTTTTTTTTTTTTAGTTTTAGTTTTCGTTATCTCGTTAGTTCTTATTGACAAATGCTCATTCCACGAATGCCAGATGCTTACAAGCTGTACCTTGTTGTAAAGGTGACAAATCAATGATAAAAAATGATATCAAACACAATACCATTTGGTATTATTAAAGGGGAGATATAATGGACCGAAGTCAAGTTTCCTTTCGTTTTGTGCACGCCACGGTTTATAATAACCTCGCTCCTATCTTGACCTACTGTGTGTGTGTGTGTGTGTGTGTGTGTGTGTGTGTGTGTGTGTGTGTGTGTGTGTGTGTGTGTGTGTGTGTGTGTGTGTGTGTGTGAGCGTGCGTGCGTGTGAGCGACGAGCGTGCGTGCGTGGGTGTGTATGCACTGGTAATGAAAAGTGCTGAATACAGAGGCCTAATTTATACTGAATTGCATGCCAGTGTCTCACTCCTAAAATAACAGATTTACAAGTTCACAACACATCATGATGCCGCAATGTGACCCGTTATGCGTTTGTAGATTTTTTTTTTTTTTTTTGCTTTTCTTACCTATACTACATGTCAGTCTAACGGTTAGACTGACATGTAGTTAGACTCTAACCAGTGTGGCTGGTTCTACAGACAGGGATCACCATATATGGGCATAAAAGGGATTATATGTGGCCGATGTGGACTCCATATATGGACATTCCCATATTAAGTCCTGTTAGGTGAACCACACTAACATAATCCCTTTTATGCCCATATATGGAGATCCCTGTCTGTAGAACCAGCCATACTGGTTAGACTGGCATGTATTGTCTAGACTGACATGTACTGTAGGGCTATATACCGTACCGTTATATTGGCATTCACAGATATGGGCTTAATATTGATTTCTTTTTTCTTCTTCTCTCTCCTCTTCTCAGAGCGACAAGTGATTGAGTTCAAGGCACCGCCATCTGGGTGCAAGGATGGTGCTGGATGAAAACAACTGGACCCGTCCACTTTCTCCGCTTCAACCTGTCTTCATCAATCTGTAATCAAGTTTCACATTGTCTCTTTTAAAGAACAACTTTGTTTTTTTTACAACAAGGGTTCATATTTTAGATTGTAATTAGAGAAAAGAAAAGATGAATATGAATGTGTTTTCATTTACTGCTTTCTATTGTTTTAGACATTTTAGTATTTTGATTTCAGTGGCTGGGGGCATGCACGTACAGGTAAGTGGCTAAATATGTCATTTTAGACACAATAAGCCGTCAATTTCTTTGTTACTATTTACACCAGCCCCCATAAGTCACAATAAGTGCATCTTGGGAATAGGCTTATTATGTTTAAAAAAATACATATTTTGCCACTTGCATGTATGCATGCATGCAAATCAAAATACTTAAAATCACTATAACAATAGAAAGCAGTGAATTACAATATTTTAACACTTCTAGTCTTTAGACCTTAACTAATTTCAAGCCGATCCTGAGTATACTCGTGAAAAATACTCAAGTATTTAGAGTGCCGATCCCGAGTATACTTGCGAAAAATACTGTATATAGAGTAACGCCGGTTCTCCTACCCAATAGCCTGGCGGAAGGTCCTGGCACGATCGGCCTCGCCGATTCATCATCATCACGGATCCACGTGCACAAAATAGTAATCCCATAACATGGAGGCCGACGGGGAATCTCATCTTTAATGTCCATTTTCTCCAAACAACACTTTTAAAGCCAAGGATGGCATTAGATTCTCGCTACAAAAACATAATAACAAAGGCATCGATCGGCCATTTTAGAAAACCACATGGTGTGACGACCGCTCCCGTTGTATGACGTCATGACGTCAACCCAGAAGTATTTACGCAATGGACTTCTGGCCTTCAAAATAAGACAATGGAGCGTAATGGAGCCCTGCGAGCGGCACGCTACACATTTAACCCGTTCATGTCTGAAGCACTAAATGGGTTAAAAGGATTCCTGGCTAATAAACCAAATGTGCCTTAATACACTAGAATTACCAGTAAGACTCCCTAATCGGGAGATAAGCGACCGCCAGGTCGCAGCGTGATTTTAGGGCAAAATGTGTAGGAGCAGTGTCCAAAAATGTGGTTCAAAAAATCGGCCTGATGGTGGCGCTATATGGGACATCCATATTGATGAGATGAGTGTAGACATACTGTGTACCGATTTGTGTGATTTTAGGGCAAAATCTGTAGGAGCAGTGTCCAAAAATGTGTTTGAAAAAATCGGCCTGATGGTGGCGCTATATGGGACAGATCCATGTTGATGACATGACTACAATGTAAAATTTAAAACACCTTAAATATTTTACTTATTCTAGAAATAGCTAATCTTTCACTGATGTCATTGGTCCATGTGTGGTCTATCCCTATGGAATTCATGGATTGCATGTGCAATGCATTGATGCTCAGATTAATCATAAGAATATTGTCATTTCACATGCATTGCATAAATTCCATAATAGGGATAGAATAGGTAAAATATTTAAGGTGTTTTTAAGTTTACAATTTAGTTATAGAGGACAATTCTAATGTATTAAGGCATATTTGGATTAGGGATCTTTTTAAACACATTACTTAAAGCCATTATAGACTTGCTATAGTTTGGGCCCTAATCTAGTATCCGCCCAAACCTCTTGCAAGCACAGCTTTGAATCTTCAATGATAAAATATAGCACAACGCCCAGAGTGGGCAGCACTACTGTACAGGGGCGTCACAAGGGGGGTTAAGTGGGACTGAGTTACTAGGACCCAAGGTGGAGGGGCCTTAATTATTTTATACTTCAGCTATTGAAAAATTGCAGATATACAAGCTCACAGCGCGGCACAGAGTGCCACGCTGCGAGCTTGTAGATCTGCTATTTTTGAAAAGTCGTGAAAATGTGTGCAAATCATTGAATATGTGTATTTTTTAAGCGAACATTTGTAACTCAAATTCTGCTTCTGGGGGGGTCCCTGGAACTAAATATTTTTCTGTGAAAGTGTATGGATTTTTTTCGGGGGCGGCATGGGGTATAGAGAAACTGTTATTAGAGCACGAAGGGTTCCCAGTTCGAATCCGGGCTCCCCCTGAGTGATTGTCGAAGGGTCCTTGGGCAAGACTCTGAACCCCTAGTTGCTCCCGGTGAGCAGGTTGGTGCCTTGCATGGTTTCCTCTGCCACCGGTGTATGAATGTGTGCTTGAATGGGTGAATGTAATGCACAATCTCTGTAAAGCGCTTTGGATAAAAGCGCTATATAAATGCACCATTTACCATTTTTACTCTTACAAATGTGGGTGTCTCTGCTGCTTCACATATTAGTACTACTACACTTATTGAATGTTGTCATGTTGATTGAAATGACACAATGTGGTCTTGCAAAAGCAGAAATAAAATATATTTCAAGAAACGGTGTCCTGCAATCAATGTGAATCTTAACAAGTAGGGGTGTAACGATACATTTTAACAGTGATTCGATAAGCAGCACGATACCTGGTTCATGATACAATACATGGATTATATTGGTTAATTCATGGAAATACGATACGATTCGATTCAATGATTTAAAATCGATATAGTAACTATAGCAAAGAAATTAAATGTGTGTGAAACATGTCGTTTTTAAAGGGGAAATTGTATTATTATGGATATAATTTATATAAGTAAACATAGTGATTCTCTTAGTTTTGTTGGTGTCAGGGGTGTCGCACCAAATTCTGGGCCCTGGGTACAAGGATTTTAACCCATTTAGACTGGGAACACATTATTACGCATTATTTTGTGCTTTAACTATTGAAAATAGCAGATATACAAGCTCACAGCACGGCGTTGCAAGCTTGTGGATCTGCTATTGATTTGAAAAATCGTGAACATTTCTGCAAGTCTTTGAATATTTCAAATCCTTCTAAGGCTTTTGGAAAAACCTATGTTTCTATGTCAGTGGTGCTCAAACCTTTTCATGTGTATTTCACATGAAACGGGTCAGGGGTCTGCCATCAGAATAGCCCCACCAGGGCCCCCGCTAGGGGGCAATGCTGTTCAGGTGTCTGCCATGGGAACCTGGGGCGTCACAAGGGGGGAAAGGGACTTTAGCTATTGAAAAATAGCAGATATACAGTGCCACGCTGCATTTTTGAAAAGACGTGAAAATGTGTGCAAATCTTTGAATATATGTATTTTTTAAGCAAACATTTGTAACTCAAATTTTTCTTCTGGGGGGTCCCTGCAAGTATTTTGAGATGGGGGTCCGTGGCCAAATACATATCATTTTGCAGGTCCTTCACATGAAAATGTTTGAGCACCACTGACATAGAAACATATAGGTTTTTCCAAAAGTATGGGCATAAAAGGGATTTGTTCCCCTGGCATCACAGGGATATATCTAACAGGGCATCATTTAATATTGATGACATCAGGGAACTCCATATATGGGCATAAAAGGGATTCTGTTAGTGTGACATCACAGTGAACAGTGAAGCCAGAGCGAGCGTGATTTCAGAGCGGCAAACCCATTCTGGTAGAGTGGTTCCCCTGACATCAGTGACATCAGAGCATGATGACATCATGATGACACATTTTTACGGTCTATGGGTTTGCTCATAGACCGTATACACGTCTATGTAATAGTGGCCCAACTCTCATTAACAGCCAGTGTTAAAACTGGTACCTTTGTCAACACCTTATTACTGAGATTTGCTAATAAATAATTATGATTACACCCCTTGGTTGAAGTGTATTGTTTAAGTATTACCATTAGCGTACCCATATAATATATAAGACTTCCGACAACGCCACCTCTATTAAAGAGGAAAGAAGGTTCGTTAAATACGTAACCTTTAAGGACACACAGGTTCGTCATACGGGATACCAGAGCAATATAACCTTTCAGGAGAGAGTGGACCACGACACCAATTTAGTAAAGTGTAGTCTCTCAAGAACAGCCTCAGAGAACGCTACGCTACTGAGTCTGTCACACACCAAACTCACGGAAGGGATTTTGGGCGGTACCCAAGTCTGGTGACAGGCAGCGCTTTTGACCAATCAAACATAGTGGGCGGTATCTAATGTGTGCGTTGACTATGCATTCCCCCTCACGGGTGGAAACAAACCATCTTTCAACTGTACATATTCTTTGTGCAGCTAAATAAATCCCTCTGTAGTCTATATAGACAAGCGAATTGCTCCATTTAAATATTCATTGACCCACCCGGTTTTCCACACAATGTATGGGTTTCACATTGCCACTATTTGCACAATCAAAGAATGCTTTTGGAAATCGTTGTGCATAACAATAGAATTAAATGGAAGGAAGAATGGCCTACATTACAATAACGAACTACATTTGTTAGTCTACACAGTAAAGTGCAGCAATATGCCTATATGAATTTAGATTTTAGTGTATTATTAGTAGGCTATAGAGTAAATGTAAACGTTGCAACTTCTAGTCTAAAAGACTCATGTATTAAATTATTATATTATAAAACATACATTAATCAACTAGCCCTATTTTATTCCTAGACAGGCTATTTAAAAATAGCTGATCTACAAGCTCACAACAACGTCGCATTGTGGTTACATTCTGCACACTGGGTACTTTGAGTACTACTTTCTGCTTTTGCAATACTTTTATACTTTTACTCAAGGGCTACATTTTGAATACAAGACTTGTGCATGATACTTAAGTAAAGAATGCGAGTACTTTTCCCACTACATTGCCTAAGCACGCCAGTATTAGTAAAAGCACACATCACAGATAGATTTATAGAGTAATATAAGGCAACTGTAAATGTTTAAAAAGACGACCTGAAAAGTGAAAACCTGACGGCCGTATGCTAACACGCTAGCTTACTGCAGTTAGCCAGCCGGGAGAAAGCCTGGTAGGCGAGGTTAAAGCAGTTATACATTATCATAACATCCCATATTGATTTAAAACATCAATCCACTGTATTGCAACACACCATGACATCCGAGGCTATATAAACGTTTGCTTATTGTGGGTAAATTCGTTGTGTCTTGGTCACTGGTCTGCAGCAGATCCATCATTCATATAAATAAGTGAACCATTTCAATCTAAATGGGTTTCATATTGAAAGTGGCATTCTTTGATTTCACAAGCCATTGTTGACAGTTTGACACATTCCAACACAGCTTATTTAAATGCAGATTGCTTGTATGCTAATAGAGTCACAACTTCTCATTAGCTTTTCAGTCCATCATCATTCATGTAAGCTTTATAATTAGCTTCATACTAACATTAACATTAAATATTAACAGTACCATAGGCATACACATTAAGCAACATTATCTGTGCATAGAACGATACATTTGTTAATCAAACCAAATGTTTATTATACAGATAATCATACACATTGTAAACGTAGTATACAGTAGGCCTACATAAATGCAACATAACTTTAGGGTTTATTCTATAAACAATACGGCTAACCATCATCAAATAAAAGGGAAAAAATAGTCTGTTATTGAGAGATTATTCTATAAATAAAAACGAACTGTTTCATAGCATAACATCATCTTTTGTGAGACAGGACAAGATATTGAAATAGCGTACAATCTACACTTATTTAAACACCTTGGTTACATTCTGCACAATGGGTACTTTGAGTACTACTTTCTGCTTTTGGTACATTTTGATACCAATGCTTTTATACTTTTTTACTCAAGGGCTACATTTTGAATACAAGACTTGTGCCCGTATTGCATGATACTTAAGTAAAGAATGCGAGTATTAGTAAAAGCACACATCACAGATAGATTTATAGAGTAATATAAGGCAACTGTAAATGTTTAAGACGAGCTGAAAACATGACAGCCGTATGCTAACACGCTAGCTTACTGCAGTTAGCCAGCCGGGAGAAAGCCTGGTAGGCGAGGTTAAAGCAGTTATACATTATCATAACATCCCATATTGATTTAAAACATCAATCCACTGTATTGCAACACACCATGACATCCGAGGCTATATAAACGTTTGCTTATTGTGGGTAAATTCGTTGTGTCTTGGTCACTGGTCTGCAGCAGATCATCAGCAGATCATCCAGCTTCATTCAGCGCAGCATATGGGGTAAAAACGATGGGGTCCTTGTTCCTTCTCTCTGGGAAAGCAGGATAACAGGATCCAGGCGGCCAAACATGCCAAACATCTCGCCGTCGTCGCCGATCTATCAAGTACTTAAAACAAATGGGCTGAAGAGGTTTTAATTGTTCAATATTGTGTAACTGAGAAACACTTGTAAGCACGCTAGAAAACAGTTCCTCGTCCACAGTAGCATCTATGTTGCGTCGTCGTTGTTGTGGTTGTCTGTTGTGTAACTTGTGTTCCGTGTGTAGAGTAGCAGTTCCGCTATAGTAGTTTCGGGAGGGAACCAAACCAAGGGGCGGACCAGGCTTCAAAGCGGAACTAGTTTTAAAATTCGTTCTCAACCGGGGAATTCCATGTATCCCCGCCCCTTTCTATGTTGGTCCCAGAGTCAAAGGAAGAGAGGCCGACCGATAGGTGTCGCCCTTTCTTCTTTGACGATGGGTTCCCAGATTGAGTAAAGTGTAACAAACTTTATTTCTACTTACAGAGGCCTCTATCACGCCATAAAACACAATGCAAAAATAAAAGAAATGAAACCTATTGCTCCTAAGCTAAAACTAGAAAATGTTAAACAACAATAAAACATCAGTTCAAAACCCCTCCTTCGTATACGTTTCTCATTAGCCGTTAAAGTGCACTTTGCAACATTAGCCCCAAGCCTGTTACGGCCTTCAAATTGTAATAATAACTTATTACAATAAACAGAATTATGGCAAGGAGATAAGAGGAATAACTATGTAATTACTAATATCAGTTAAGCAGGTATCGAATAATAATAATAATAATAATAAGCAGAGTGAGTGAGGGGGTGTAGAGGGACACAGCAACTCTTCAGTAACATCTACGTCTCAGGCCTTCGTATCTGCGAACAAGGAAAATAGGCCAGTATCCTTGTATACTTTAACTTATTGGCATAACTCAGGTCAGTGGCTTGAAGAGACAAATGGTGCACAGATTCTCTACTCACACGGAGGCAGCCAATGGCTGCCAGTGCGGGTATTGCGCACGACACCACTGTCACCACTGCGACCCCTCTAGTCAGCTCGGATGGAGCGGCTCGTCTCGGCTCGCCTGGTCAGGATAGATGGTCCGCGGGAACTTCACCGGTTCTGCTGGGCCACCGTGTTGTCTGACTCACTGCGTTGCACTGTGGAGCTCACTCAAGTTCATCATCAATAGTTCTAGGTAGGGCTCACTGCTCATGCCCTCCTGTGTCTGTCCTCAGTCCCTCATAACACTGGTCACCTCTGCCTGTTCACCTGCCTCACACACACGTCCTCCTCCTTTCACGTTCAGAGACAGAATGACTCTGGCTCTCCTTTTAAAGGCCGCCTCTCACTCTGCCAGCCGCCCATTGGCTGAGCTACTGAGCCTAGTTACCCTATCAGTTCTCAGTTCAGGACACACATGCACAGTAGGAGGAGTTGGTTCAGGGGGGAAACAGCATTAACATCATATCACAAAAGTCCAACAATGTATTCAAAAGTAGAAAGACAGAAGGAATACATTGAAATAGTTAATAATAAAGAAAAACAAAAAATAATAATACCGCTTCCTTTCACCCCCTTACACTCTCCCCCTCTTAATCGTTGCCAGTCCCTGCAACTATCCTACAGGAAAGAGAAAATAACCAACACGGCTCATACATTAACTCAGTGCGCACTGCCGGTCACTGGGAGCTACACATACCTTTAAAACACTACCGTGCACTATTCGATCCCGCCAAGAAGTCAACTTCCTACCTGCTCTCCGCTCGTACATACGCTTGCGCTGTCTGGGGTCTAAAGTCTTGATCACCTTGGCCTTCTCCATGTAGCGCATGCAACACTCCACCATGTTCTTCATGTCCTCGTCTTCCTTCCTCAAGACCTCCTGGAGCTCATCAATCTTCTTTGCCATATTGCCGTCCACTTTGGGTTCCAGGTCGTAAATAACCTCCCTCTTCTTCTGCATGTCAGAGTGGGCCTCATGGAGCTTCTCCAAACCCTCCTCTGGCCTTCTCTTCAATAGGGATGAATCCTCCGTCTGGCGGCCTGGCTCCTGCAGAGCCCGCTGGGGCTCCTCCACTTGGGCTCTCCTCTCTCTCCGGGGCCCCTCAATCTGAGACTCCTTGCCTGCACCCTCCCGCTGCAGGGCAGACAGCTCCTCAGCCATGTGGCGGATTTGGACATTACACTGCTCACGCACCCTCTCCACCTCTTTCCTGGTGTGGACAGCAGCATCCTGGATCAGCTGCTTAATGGTCTCCTTGGCCTTCTCCAATTCATCACATCTTTGCTTCTCCCTCAGAAGGGCCTGCTCCTTCTGTAACGTAGCCTCTTCAGTGAGCTGAGCGCTGTCGTGGACTTTAGCCAGGGCCTCGTAGCGCTCCTCCTCAAGGGCGGCGCACCTCCCCTGGAGCTCACACACATTTCCCACCCACACTGCCTGCTCTCTGTGCACTGCCTCTGTCTCCTGAGACGCTGCTACTAACCTGGCTTCTAACTGACTCAATGCTGACTGAAGCTGTTGTAGTCTCCAGTCCGAGGCCTCCTTCAGATCCTGAGCCTCCGCTGCATCTTCCTCCCATCCCTGCATCTGATCCTGTACGGTCTGTAGCCGCTCGGTCATCTCCTCCACTTTGGCTGTGGCGGTCCTCAGCTCCGTCTTGGCCTGCCTGAGCTGGCCACGTAGCTCCTCCATCTCCGTGCTCTGCTCCGTCACCATCTTGAGGAACTTCTGCTTGTCTCTACATAACCTCGCTATATGGCCTGACCGCTTACATTGTCGACATATCGGCCTCCCCTCTCCATCCCATTCGTTTCTCTGCGGTGGCCCATAACGGCGTGCCGGTGGCACGTAGGCTGGCTGCGGTGGCGCGTAGGAAGGCTGCAGTGGCGGCGGTGTGGGACGTACAGCTGGAGCGGTGGCTTGCATGAGCGGTCGGATTTCGTTCATCAATTCCTTCGTAAACCCCTTCATCTGTGTTTTGACGTCCTCCATTATTTCTCGCTTCAGTTCATCTCTCCAAGCAGAGGTCTGTGGTGGCACAGGGACAGTTACTGGGTTAATAGCATGACAAGCAATTTCAGTAGCTGGCGTACCTCCATGTTCCATGTCCAAAAGCAAAGCCTCTTCTCGTAGTGCAGCGAAATCTTCGCCTGGATGGCGTCGAGCATATATTCGCAGGGCCTGGCCAAGTGGGCCCTCAGCTAACCCTATGAGAAACTGGTCTCGTAACATGGCCTCGGTGGGGGCAGTATCAGCATCATATCGCCGCAACCCACAAAACAACTCTCTAAGCCTCACAATAAATGAATTAACGCTCTCCCCAGGGCGCTGCGCACAACTAAAAAACTGAGAGCGCACCTTTGCGACAGGAATCTTTCCTTTATATACATCATCTAAACATGTAAAGATTTTCACTACTGTGTCTCGGTCTCCCTCATCCAACACATCAACCTGTCGTTTAGCCTCATCCGTTAAAGTTTGACGCAAAATAGCAACTTTCTTAGCCTCGTTAACATTTTGCGTACTCAATAGCCCTTTAATCTGCACTTTCCATTCCCTATATTTAGTTTCACCTTCTGTACCTCCGAACGTGGGCAGCCATGGGGCACCCGGATATACCGGCATCATCATCATTATAAATTACAAGTTCAAGGTCACACACAACTGTTCAATCTCTCCTTTATATTGCTCTGTACCCGATCCTGCCGACGCACGTCAAATGTAAGAGTGGCCCAACTCTCATTAACAGCCAGTGTTAAAACTGGTACCTTTGTCAACACCTTATTACTGAGATTTGCTAATAAATAATTATGATTACACCCCTTGGTTGAAGTGTATTGTTTAAGTATTACCATTAGCGTACCCATATAATATATAAGACTTCCGACAACGCCACCTCTATTAAAGAGGAAAGAAGGTTCGTTAAATACGTAACCTTTAAGGACACACAGGTTCGTCATACGGGATACCAGAGCAATATAACCTTTCAGGAGAGAGTGGACCACGACACCAATTTAGTAAAGTGTAACAAACTTTATTTCTACTTACAGAGGCCTCTATCACGCCATAAAACACAATGCAAAAATAAAAGAAATGAAACCTATTGCTCCTAAGCTAAAACTAGAAAATGTTAAACAACAACTAGAAATACTGTTCCTTCGAAACAGTGTGGGCTCGATTCCAACCCAACAAATAGGATACTTTAAGGTACTGTAAGGTACAGTACCTTACAGTATTGTACTGTACCTTACTATACTGTACTGCACCTTACTGTACTGTACTGTACTGTACTGTACTGTACTGTACTGTAACTTACTGTACTTTACTGTACTCTACTGTACTGTACTTTACTGTATTCTACTGTAACTTACTGTACTTTACTGTACTCTACTGTACCTTACTGTACTGTACTCTACTGTACCTTACTGTACTGTACTGTACCTTACTGTACTATACTATACTGTACTCTACTGTACCGTACTGTACCTTACTGTACTGTACTCTACTGTACCTTACTATACTGTACTTTACTGTACTCTACTGTACTTTACTGTACTCCACTGTACCTTACTGTACTTTATTCTACTTTACTGTACTTTATTGTACTTTACTGTACTCTACTGTACCTTACTGTACTGTATTGTACTTTACTGTACCTTACTGTACTGTACTCTACTGTACCTTTCTGTACTGTACCTTTCTGTACCTTACTGTACTTTACTGTACTCTACTGAACCTTACTGTACTTTTACTGTACTCTACTGAACCTTACTGTACTGTACATATTCTATGTGTTCTAGATCTACATTTTTGATTCTGTGTTTGGGAACCAGCAACTGTCAAATGGACTCCAACTGTAGTGGAGTATATTGAGTGCATATACTGTAGGCTAACAATCCCAGATCACATCTGTCCTCCACTATGTCTATAACCAAGGCGTTCTTCTATGTGGCCACTCCAGACTGAGGAGTGGAGCATGGCTTTTATTGTGTTTGTGGATCTGACTTGGAAATGCATTGGTTTTGATATCTCCCTGACAACCAACAACAACCACTAATATGGCTGACTGTCCCTGCGGGCTCTAGGATATATGGCTATGGGATTTACATCCCATCGCCCGGACTTGATTCTTGATCACAGCTGTGTAATCAGTAGAGTGGAGAGGGACATTTATTTATAGTTTTAACTATAACTATAGTTTTATACATCACACAGCTTAGACATTTGGATCAAATCAGAGAGCAGACCTGTGTGAACGCAATGATATAGATAGCATATCTGAAGTGTGAACACTGCAGCCACAGCGCCTTAACATAAACATGGGTCTATTATCCTTCTCTCCACTCTACTAAACCCATTGGAAATGCATTGGGTGCTTAAAGTTAAACATTTTTATTTTTTTATATTTATACTACAAAACATTTCAAAACCAAAAGTACAAGCACACGTGTCCTCAGTAAGCTGAACACATAAAAATTTGAATGGTGTTGAAAGGTGTAAGCGTTTAAGAGATGAAGCGCGCCAAAGTTTTGAGGAGATACTGACTAGTATAGTATAGTATATAAACTAGAAATACTGTTCCTTCGAAACAGTGTGGGCTCGATTCCAACCCAACAAATAGGATACTTTAAGGTACTGTAAGGTACAGTACCCTACAGTATTGTACTGTACCTTACTATACTGTACTGCACCTTACTGTACTGTACTGTACTGTACTGTACTGTAACTTACTGTACTTTACTGTACTCTACTGTACTTTACCTTACTGTACTTTACTGTACTCTACTGTAACTTACTGTACTTTACTGTACTCTACTGTACCTTACTGTACTGTACTTTACTGTACTCTACTGTACCTTACTGTACTGTACTGTACCTTACTGTACTGTACCTTACTGTACTGTACTTAACTGTACTCTACTGTACCTTACTGTACTATACTGTACTGTACTCTACTATGCCGTACTGTAACTTACTGTACTGTACTCTACTGTACCTTACTATACTGTACTTTACTGTACTCTACTGTACCTTACTGTACTCTACTGTACTTTACTGTACTCTACTGTACCTTACTGTACTGTATTGTACTTTACTGTACTGTACTTTACTGTACACTACTGTATCTTGCTGTACCTTACTGTGCTGTACGTTACTGTACTTTACTGTACTTTACTGTACACTACTGTACTGTACTGTACCTTACAGTACTGTACTTTACTGTACTCTGCTGTACCTTACTGTACTTTACTGTACTCTACTGTAACTTACTGTACCTTACTGTACTGTACTTTACTCTACTCTACTGTACTGTACCTTACTGTACTTTACTGTACTCTACTGTACCTTACTGTACTGTACCTTACTGTACTGTACTTTACTGTACTCTACTGTACCTTACTGTACTATACTGTACTGTACTCTACTGTGCCGTACTGTACCTTACTGTACTGTACTCTACTGTACCTTACTATACTGTACTTTACTGTACTCTACTGTACCTTACTGTACTCTACTGTACTTTACTGTACTCTACTGTACCTTACTGTACTGTATTGTACTTTACTGTACCTTACTGTACTGTACTCTACTGTACCTTTCTGTACTGTACCTTTCTGTACCTTACTGTACTTTACTGTACTCTACTGAACCTTACTGTACTTTTACTGTACTCTACTGAACCTTACTGTACTGTACATATTCTATGTGTTCTAGATCTACATTTTTGATTCTGTGTTTGGGAACCATGCAGCAACTGTCAAATGGACTCCAACTGTAGTGGAGTATATTGAGTGCATATACATATTGGCTAACAATCCCAGATCACATCTGTCCTCCACTATGTCTATAACCAAGGCGTTCTTCTATGTGGCCACTCCAGACTGAGGAGTGGAGCATGGCTTTTATTGTGTTTGTGGATCTGACTTGGAAATGCATTGGTTTTGATATCTCCCTGACAACCAACAACAACCACTAATATGGCTGACTGTCCCTGCGGGCTCTAGGATATATGGCTATGGGATTTACATCCCATCGCCCGGACTTGATTCTTGATCACAGCTGTGTAATCAGTAGAGTGGAGAGGGACATTTATTTATAGTTTTAACTATAACTATAGTTTTATACATCACACAGCTTAGATATTTGGATCAAATCAGAGAGCAGACCTGTGTGAACGCATTGATATAAATAGCATATCTGAAGTGTGAATATTGCAGCCACAGCGCCTTAATATAAACATGGGTCCCTTTCCTCACTAAACCCATTGGAAATGCATTGGGTGCTTAAAGTTAAACATTTTTATTTTTTTATAATTATACTACAAAACATTTCAAAAAGAAAAATACACGCACACTTGTCCTCAGTAAGCTGAACACATAAAAATTTGAATGGTGTTGAAAGGTGTAAGCGTTTAAGAGATGAAGCGCGCCAAAGTTTTGAGGATACTGACTAGTATAGAAATAAATAATGAAGATAACATACGTGTGCTCGCCTTTAGGCGAGCCCACAATAATGAAGATAACATACGTGTGCTCGCCTTCCAGGCGAGCCCACAATAAAACATCAGTTCAAAACCCCTCCTTCGTATACGTTTCTCATTAGCCGTTAAAGTGCACTTTGCAACATTAGCCCCAAGCCTGTTACGGCCTTCAAATTGTAATAATAACTTATTACAATAAACAGAATTATGGCAAGGAGATAAGAGGAATAACTATGTAATTACTAATATCAGTTAAGCAGGTATCGAATAATAATAATAACTAGAAATACTGTTCCTTCGAAACAGTGTGGGCTCGATTCCAACCCAACAAATAGGATACTTTAAGGTACTGTAAGGTACAGTACCTTACAGTATTGTACTGTACCTTACTATACTGTACTGCACCTTACTGTACTGTACTGTACTGTACTGTACTGTACTGTAACTTACTGTACTTTACTGTACTCTACTGTACTGTACTTTACTGTATTCTACTGTAACTTACTGTACTTTACTGTACTCTACTGTACCTTACTGTACTGTACTCTACTGTACCTTACTGTACTGTACTGTACCTTACTGTACTATACTATACTGTACTCTACTGTACCGTACTGTACCTTACTGTACTGTACTCTACTGTACCTTACTATACTGTACTTTACTGTACTCTACTGTACTTTACTGTACTCCACTGTACCTTACTGTACTTTATTCTACTTTACTGTACTTTATTGTACTTTACTGTACTCTACTGTACCTTACTGTACTGTATTGTACTTTACTGTACCTTACTGTACTGTACTCTACTGTACCTTTCTGTACTGTACCTTTCTGTACCTTACTGTACTTTACTGTACTCTACTGAACCTTACTGTACTTTTACTGTACTCTACTGAACCTTACTGTACTGTACATATTCTATGTGTTCTAGATCTACATTTTTGATTCTGTGTTTGGGAACCAGCAACTGTCAAATGGACTCCAACTGTAGTGGAGTATATTGAGTGCATATACTGTAGGCTAACAATCCCAGATCACATATGTCCTCCACTATGTCTATAACCAAGGCGTTCTTCTATGTGGCCACTCCAGACTGAGGAGTGGAGCATGGCTTTTATTGTGTTTGTGGATCTGACTTGGAAATGCATTGGTTTTGATATCTCCCTGACAACCAACAACAACCACTAATATGGCTGACTGTCCCTGCGGGCTCTAGGATATATGGCTATGGGATTTACATCCCATCGCCCGGACTTGATTCTTGATCACAGCTGTGTAATCAGTAGAGTGGAGAGGGACATTTATTTATAGTTTTAACTATAACTATAGTTTTATACATCACACAGCTTAGACATTTGGATCAAATCAGAGAGCAGACCTGTGTGAACGCAATGATATAGATAGCATATCTGAAGTGTGAACACTGCAGCCACAGCGCCTTAACATAAACATGGGTCTATTATCCTTCTCTCCACTCTGTTAAACCCATTGGAAATGCATTGGGTGCTTAAAGTTAAACATTTTTATTTTTTTATATTTATACTACAAAACATTTCAAAACCAAAAATACAAGCACACTTGTCCTCAGTAAGCTGAACACATAAAAATTTGAATGGTGTTGAAAGGTGTAAGCGTTTAAGAGATGAAGCGCGCCAAAATATTGAGGAGATACTGACTAGTATATAAATAAATAATGAAGATAACATACGTGTGCTCGCCTTCCAGGCGAGCCCACAATAATAATAAGCAGAGTGAGTGAGGGGGTGTAGAGGGACACAGCAACTCTTCAGTAACATCTACGTCTCAGGCCTTCGTATCTGCGAACAAGGAAAATAGGCCAGTATCCTTGTATACTTTAACTTATTGGCATAACTCAGGTCAGTGGCTTGAAGAGACAAATGGTGCACAGATTCTCTACTCACACGGAGGCAGCCAATGGCTGCCAGTGCGGGTATTGCGCACGACACCACTGTCACCACTGCGACCCCTCTAGTCAGCTCGGATGGAGCGGCTCGTCTCGGCTCGCCTGGTCAGGATAGATGGTCCGCGGGAACTTCACCGGTTCTGCTGGGCCACCGTGTTGTCTGACTCACTGCGTTGCACTGTGGAGCTCACTCAAGTTCATCATCAATAGTTCTAGGTAGGGCTCACTGCTCATGCCCTCCTGTGTCTGTCCTCAGTCCCTCATAACACTGGTCACCTCTGCCTGTTCACCTGCCTCACACACACGTCCTCCTCCTTTCACGTTCAGAGACAGAATGACTCTGGCTCTCCTTTTAAAGGCCGCCTCTCACTCTGCCAGCCGCCCATTGGCTGAGCTACTGAGCCTAGTTACCCTATCAGTTCTCAGTTCAGGACACACATGCACAGTAGGAGGAGTTGGTTCAGGGGGGAAACAGCATTAACATCATATCACAAAAGTCCAACAATGTATTCAAAAGTAGAAAGACAGAAGGAATACATTGAAATAGTTAATAATAAAGAAAAACAAAAAATAATAATACCGCTTCCTTTCACCCCCTTACATCTACACGGAGGCGGACAAGCTGTGACGTTTCTCATGGTAAACTGCGACCTTTGGTCGCAATAAATTGTATTGGGTCGGGTGGTCAGGGCGACCCTGCCATGTTGAGTGGTGTAGGCCTACATATTGGCTAGCTGGATTCAAACAGCTAGTGTTCTATGTGTTTTTAGTTTTTGATTGGTGTCTTTGTAAAAAAAAAAAGATGTTGTGATTGAGGTAAAATGCTGTGTGCCATATTTCTAAATAAATGTTAGAAAAGAAAAAAAAAAACATTATTATTATTTACTCAGAACATACTCGATGTCACCAACAGCACCCCCCCCCCCCCCCCCCCCCAACACACATATGCATGCAGGCACAAACACACACTGAATAATGAACCCATCTCAAAAACCTTATCCTGTACATTTGCGCCCCCTGCTGCTGCTTAGTTGCTAGACGTGGAAACAAAGAACAAAGTTCAAGTTATAATATATGCAGACAGTGCTGTCAAGAAATGTGAACACAGAAGAGACAATGGAAAATATCAAAAGCAAATAAAAGCATAATCTTGCTGTGTATTTGTATTTTTAGATAAGAAGAAGGGGAAAAAAATGTCCTGTTGTTGCCTTCTGTTACCAGCCTGGTCCTGGGAACTGAGTACAACAGCTTGTCAGCAGATTACACAATTCTACTGCTCATATGGTGTACATTTAAAAACAAACAAACTGTAGGAAATTCTATAAATACAAAATTATAACGATTAAGAAGTAGTGAAAATGGGCAATCTACAAGCTTGCAAGATGCTACGGAAGTTTGGGTCCCACTGCTGTACTATTAACTTTGGTGGAATGCCTCTTGACCAATCAAATTACTCAACCGGAACTCACTGGTATTGTGTATCAATCAATCAATTTAGACTGTCAAATCAGAAGTTATCTGAACGTTTACATGTAGGCCTAAAACAGTTCAAGATCAGTCTATAGGCCTACAGACAAGCAAACGCTATGACGCTGACAAGGAAAACATACACCTCCAACACAACAGGTCAGGGGTTTTCAACGTTTTCAGGCCAAGGACCCCTTAACTGAGAGAGAGATGCAGATTTTCACACAGCACAGCACTGCATCAGTCTGTTGGATTTAAATGTTTTTTGAGACATTTAGCCACTTCAATCGTTGATACGTAGTATCGTAGTAGGACCTTTCACTCTGTACTTGGTCTCAGGCACGTGCACACATAGACATCAAAGGGGGCTTGAGCCCCTGCCCTTTTTATCTGTCTGTAAAAAAGTGCCCTCTCCAGACCTTGAATGCAGTTTTTACTATGGTGAAAGAAATGCAAACGCCCCCTTTTCCATGCCATACCCGAAGGCAGCATTCAAGAGAATTGCCTCATCCAAACTATCCTGAACTTGAGAGCAGCATCTAATGCTGAAAGAATTGCCCTTTCTGTGTAGAAATACATGCCGGCGCCGCGACGCGTTGTGAGCTTGGAGATCGGCTATTTTCGATATTTACAAAAGGCCTTTATGAAATGTCAGCCCCTGCCTCTCCAACATTCTCTGCATGTCCCTACTTGGTCTGCTCTTTTTGACCTCTACACCAAACCTCTTTGCTGAAAATATCCGATCTACAAGCTCTCAGCGCCTCGCTGCGCGAGGCCTTGAGAGCTTGTAGATCGGCAATTTTTTGGCTAAAGTTCTCCTCGGAATAAGGATGTGAGGGTTCAAAGTTTTTAATTGAAAATAAGTATCCTATCACACAAGGATTTGGTGGCCCCCCCTGTAGTAACTCTGAGTACCCCCTAGGGGTGCCGGACCCCCTGTTGGAGACCCCTGCTATAGGTGGAGGATGTCATCTGCCTCCACCAGTCAGAGAGTGAAGACACAGCAACAACAACAACTACATTAACATGTTAGTTGTTTTCAGTAGAATCAGTCAAACCCACAGAAGAGAAGTTCAGACAGACGTCAGAATGACGTCAAACAAAGTGGAAGTGGCTTTGATATGCGTAAGTATATGTTATTGTGTGTGACATGGTCTTATTTGTTTGTCTTGTCTCTGTAGTGTGTGTGTGTGTGTGTGTGTGTGTGTGTGTGTGTGTGTGTGTGTGTGTGTGTGTGTGTGTGCGTGCGTGCGTGCGTGCGTGCGTGCGTGCGTGCGTGCGTGCGCGTGTGTGCGTATGTGTGCAACATTTGTTGTTTCACTTCCTGTGTGAGGTGAGGTGGGCAATGGTTTGATTATCTGTAGTTTTGCTGCATACTGCATAGTGTTTCAATTAGAGTTCTCAACGGGCCTGAAAATTAAGGCCCATCCCTAAGGCTAGGGCTCCACCAAAATGACGGCGTCGTGCCGGCGTCGGACGCCGTCAAAAAATGAACCGGGGCGAATTTGAGCGTCCGACGCGGACGTTGACGTCGGCAGTGGAGCACCCTTCATTGATTAAAACGGGAGCGTTCCCAGCGTTGACGTTGACGCGACGCTCGACGCGCCCGGTGGAGCCGGGGGGTAACTGGGCCCTAACTGCACCGGCCTGAGGCCCGGCCCTACTAGTAAGCATACATTTTAGGCCCTACCCTACCCTAAATGTCAGGTCGGGTTCGGGTATGGTCGGGTTCGGGTATGGTCGGGTTCAGGCAGAATTTGAGAACTCTAGTTTCAATCACAAATTATATTGTGATCACTTGAATATCTTTTACTAAAATAAAATAAAACTAACTAGAACCAAATGAAAAGAGAGGTTTTAGAGGCAAACAAACAGAACCCACACATACACATGACACTGTTTGTAGAATCAATGAACATTGAACACAGAGTTCAGAGGTTAAACAACAACGTTTCTAGCAAGTGATAAAAGCCATAGCATTTACAACTGATACAGAAACACTTTTCCGAGCTTTTCAACTGCATTAACCAGATGAGAGAAAATCTGCAGGAATGCATTTTCAAATTAATAAATATTCCTATTCAAGGCTAACCGCGTATGATTTATTTTGAAATATGCTTCATTTTAACTTCGAAATTGTACAATAAAAACAAGGTGGGGTTGCCTAACATGTCCCCCAAAAATGAGGTCCTGGACTTAGCCTATAGTAAATTCACTCCTTAAGGAGAGTCTGGTTTACGAGGCTATCCTGGACTGGTATGAAAAGCTTTAGAACCTCTTTTCAACCAGCTGGGGGCACAAGAGGACATTGAACAGGACAGGACATGAAGCTGACACCAACAGCCAGATTTATGGGAAATGATGTTGCTTCCACAACTCTCTGCAGAAACCACAGTGTTGAGGTACAAAGACCCATTAGCACGACATGGACCTGACCCAGTCATTACACACAGAAGGCTCTAGTTTGACTGTGAAACAATTAGGAAGTTTGCAAAGGAATGGGACTTTGAACTTGCAATGTCATCACACAGAAACAGCTGTGAAGAGAGTAAAACAAAGTGTGCAAAAAGACTGGACATTTACAGTACATTACGTGATTCTGTGTTACAAATTAATTTACAAATTACAAATTTACAATTTACATTTGCAAAGGAACTATTACTGGTCTATGACCTCTGAGTATGCGTACTGTGAGCGCGTGCGTGAGTGCATATGTGTGTTGCATTTCCATTGTTTTTTTGTTTTTACTTTTTTTCTTTGCCATTTACTGTAAAGCTAGACGATTCTGAGAAGTGTGCTGGGTCAGGTGACATGTGATTGGTGTAGCTGCATGGGGTCTGTGGTGATCACGCTAAATTCTTAGAACTAAAGTAACAACTCAATCTTCATTCCAAGAATGAACCAGCTCCAATAACTGTTGTCTAAAGCCACTTTCTCATAATATGAACACCGGAAAATGTCAGGGGAATCAGGTCTCATCATTCCATAAAAGAAGCATCAACTTACTGAATATAAATTCACCAGACAGTCACCGCATCCATTCACACGTTTGGCTTAATCGGTATACATTACCCAGACTTAAGTCAAGTGTCCTGCCAGCATATATAAAGTCTGTTGCATAAAGTCCTACTGAGCAAAATATTGTCATTGCCATTGGTTCTGACCAATCAGAGCATCACCCTGAAAGTCGGTCTCCAGCAGTGGTGCAGTGGTGATTCAATGTTTGGGGGGTTGCGAACGTCGATCAACACCTACTATACAGGTCTATTGATATGCATATAGGCTCGTTTCTTTGTTAAAACAGTTGTCGAGGTGTGAACTTGGGAGGGTGTGAGACCCCGGCTGAGAAAAGATATGGGTCGTCGGGGGCGCGCGACCCAAGACTACGGCAACACTGGTCTCCAGCATGTAACATCTGAAGTGGAGTGTTTGTCGGAATGGGTAAAATAAATAAGTAGCCTACATAAACATGGCTTGACAGGCTCTCTTCTTCCCACAATGCAGCAGTCATACGGTCATTACATCACTTCCTGGCTGAAGTGCCAACATTATTTTAAGATGAGGAAATAATAATAACATGAAACCGTGTAAAAATACATGCATTGTGTTCCTGGTGGAGACAACATCATCCTTGTGAGTTCTAATCATGACTCCTGTCATGTCTCACCTGTCTCCATTCTGTCTGTCCTACGAAAAATGTCTCTGTACATTCCAAAGCGGTTATTATTAACCATTAAACTCTTAACTGTCAGAGTCCGTACAAATTTAAGAAAACATGTTCTGACAGTAGACTGCAACAGAAGATAAAACAATATTTACAAGCCAGATAGTAGTCGTAGTGGTGACGTAATGGAATTACGATGATACTCTTTGATTGAGAGGAGGGGCCTTTCAATAGCAATTATGACCTTACAGAGAGGCCAACATTGATAATACTACTCTAGATTTGACAACTGTTATATTGCAGGAATTGAATTTTCTCTCTGCTATGCTATTTAATCTAAAGACTGGGTTGGTGAGAAACACTAATGTTTGTTTAATTGAGGGCAGTTTTAGTTCTTAATGTAGATTGTGTTGATCTTGATTCATAATCACTCACCCAGTTGTATAGTATGATTTGAATTACATAGGCATATTAACGATTGCTGTATACTGTACGTGGTGTTATATTTCTCAGTGAGCTGGGTCTGCTACTGTTGAATATGTGAGTGCAGAGGTGAGCGTTCGAGATGACACATTTCTAGTTTGTTTTCAGTCTTTCAGTCTGACGGTAGTTGATTGATTTAGAACTCCCCAGTAACTCTCGGAACGAGTTGTTCAAATGTTAAATATTGTCCATTTATGTTCGTTTTGTGGTCAGTCAACAATAACCCTTCTGTTTCCAATGTCTTCTTATACTGTTTGTATACAGTAGCTAACTGTTTCAGTGTCTTGTTTTTAGAGATAACCGGATAACACCCCCTCTCCATATTCTCAGGTATCACTCTACCTATTAGGCCTGCTGGCATTTTTGATACGGGGTTGCAGTGGCTGAGAGATAGAGTGGGCGGTAGAGAGGCCGGATGGAGAATTGCAAGGTTCCCAGTTCGATCCCGGGCTCCCCCAGAGTTAGTTTCGAGGTGTCCTTGAGTTCTAAAATTCTGCCCGAACCTGATCCTAACTGGGCCGGGTAGGGCCTAAAATGTATGCTAATTAGTCTGGCCGTGCTGGGCCTCAGGCTCAATGTTAAAAGAAAATATATTTTATCATTTTATTTCTCTTTACTATATGAGTTCTCAAATTCTGCCGACCGACGTTTTCTGGCCGGGCCTAAAATGTATGCTCGCTGAACCCCCGATGAGCAGGTTGGTGCCTTGCATGGTTTCCTCCGCCATCGGTGTGTGAATGTGTGTGTAAGCACAATCCATATAAAGCGCTTTGGAATAAAGCGCTATAAATGCACCATTTATTTTCTGAATTGCCCGGTAAATAAATGTATTGTTTCCCAACAAGAGATTGTATTACCGGTACATACAGTAGCACTTCCCATCTCTCCACCCATGACACACCACCCTGAAAACTCACGTGTGGTTCTCTCCCCAAACTTTGTCTGACTTGACAAACTCTATAAAGTTCACGGTAATGTCTTTATATCTCCTAGAGTAGACCTAGGGACTGGAAAGCAGGGATGTGCAGAGAATGTTAGAGAGCTAGGGGCTGAAATTTCTAAGGGCTTTTTGGTAAAATAGACTGCTATTTTGGTGCTTGATACCACACTGAACATAATCAAGTCAATACTGGAGATGTGGCGTACGGCATAGATTTCTACACAGAGAGGGCAATTCTTTCAACATAAGATGCTGCATTCAAGTTCAGGAGAGTTTGGACAAGGCAATTCTCTTGAATGCTGCCTTCATGTATGGCATGGAAAGAGGGCATTTGCATTTCTTTCACCACAGTAAAAACTGCATTCATGGTCTGGAGGATCACTTTTTACAGAGGGATAAAAAGGAAGGGGCTCAAGCCCCCTTTGATGTCTATGTGTGCACGTGCCTGCTGGAAAGTACCAGGTATTCCCATGCAGGGGCGCTGGAACTCCCAAATCCCAAGGGGAGCTGAGCCTGGAGGAGTTCATGCGTGCGGCCAAAGGCCGCACGCCGAAAAATTCACGTTTTTTATCCGGTTTTGAGTTATTTTTATTACGGTTTCGGGTGCTTATTCCCCGCACAACGGTGTAACAAGGAGCTGTATAGTTACTAGTTATTTTAGCACACAGTGCAACACACAGCACGCATGCACACACACAGTCACTCACGCACACACTACAAAATCAGGTATTATTTTTGTAACAGTTTTCTACTGTTTTTTATTCCCCATATACAACGGTGTTAGTTTGCAACAATGAGCCTATAGACAGTTTCTAGTTCTCAAATAAATAGACTTTGGTGTGCCATTAGTCTCGCGTGGCCAGACGGTTGCCTCCGCGATTTGGTCAAATGCTCCCAGCATACAGTCTGGCAGACCGGGGAAGAAATGATGAGTGCGAAGATGAAGCGGAAGTGAAGCCCCCACGTCACTTCCGTTTCCGTCTCACATCACACACATTTATCATTATATAAATAAAAATCATATAAGCGTGTTTAGCTTGCTGCTTAGCAGAAATTACATTTTAAAATATATTTTTTTGAACGTTAATGCCCGTTTTCGATACTCGCCGTTCGGGAGCTGCTGTTCCAGACTCTATATAGCATTCAGAGATTGTGGCATAGTTGTCTGGCTACGCGAGACTAGTGTGCCATCAAAGCGGGATTTAAATTTGACTTCCCTTCTGACCGGAAGTGGCAAGGTAACCATGTGATTAGGTCACCATGTGATAATCAAATACCTTTTTTCAACATATTTTATTCCCCAAAGTCAAATACATTATTGTTTTAATATAGCTATGTGTGTGTGTATATATATAGACTTATTAAAAAAACTTTTTTTTTTTTGTTTGTTTTTTCTCCCCACCACCAGGGGAGCTGCAGCTCCCTCAGCACCCCACTTCCAGCGCCCCTGTTCCCATGCCAATGTCCGACTGATCAGACATACAGTACACCTACGTCCTCTCCGGCATCTAACGGCTGTCAGTCAGTCATAGTTTACTGTACACAGTCATGCACTGAGCTTTTCTTTTGTGCCTCCTCATTGTCAGCTCTCCTGCCCGCGGCGACTGCTGTCACCACCGTGACTAGGAGTGCTGTCAGCCTGGGAGGAGAAACAAACTTCTGTGGGAGTCTTTGACAGCTTAATTGTCTGAACGACGGATACATTTTAGTTGAGAAATATACCATGTATTTATTTGCTCAATCTTGAGTCATTTCACTCCTACAACTGCTAAAATTGTTGGGTCAAAAACAACCCAAGTTGGTTATTTATGTAACCCAACACGTAACACTGTTTTGGACCAGCCCAACATGGGTTATTGCAGACCAACAGGGTTGGGTTAAGGCTGTGACCCAGCATGTTGGGTTGGGATTGTACAACCAAGTAATGGGTTAAAAGTGACTTTGCTGTTGGGTTAATGTGATACTGCTGATGGGTTGGAATCTAACACCCAAAAATGGCTTAAAAGTGACCTTGTTGTTGGGATTGGACGCTCATTCACATTAAATCTATTCATTTTTTTTTCAACATTTTCTTCAATGACATTTTTCATGCTTAATCTACTCAAGGAAGAATGCATGCGGACAAATTATGCATTTAGTCGTGGCAATATATCACAACTTTGAACACAACAGATTATGTGGTGCTTCACATTTAAAAAAACAGCAAACCTGTTTGTATGTGTCAGTCTGGACCATCTTAGTCATGGTTTCTGTTTCTGTAAGCAACTATGTTTTTTTATATATTTTTTAATTAGGGATTATGACTGGGCTACATCCACTGCGATCATCTACAATACAATGTTGTTTTCTCTATCTAAAACCATAAAATAATGGAAAAGTTTGTAAAAGATATCTGTATGGGAGCACAGTTGCATGCTGGGTAACTGCCCACCCACTTAGTTTAACCCAATAGTGGTGCAATTCACAAACCAATGTGTTGATAGACAGAGAGGGCGGGTCTATTTTAACCCAAGTTGGTGCAATGCAGTGAACCATGTGTTGGGTAAACTCGAATTCAAAAGCCTATACCAACACTTGGGTTATGAACTCAATGCATTTTATCTGATGATGTGGGCGGGCCATCCATAGCCCAACAGATGGTTTACTAATTTTAAGTATTTTTAATCCAATGTTTGGTCAAACTGACCCAACCTTTGACCCAACAGTGTCAACCCAGCAAAAGGGTTGAACATTTGACCCAACATTTTTAAGAGTGTGCCAATTAACTTTAATATCCTGTTTTCATACACTCAGCAGTCACTTCTGTCCAAATGGCAATGTGTTGAGTGTTGTAAGCGTGCCATGAGTGCATGTCTAATCGCACTGTCAGTGTTTAGATGATGAATGGTTGTGGAGAGATGCTATGATAATATGTTATTAGGTGACACTTAGAAGACTGTATGTACACATACTGTACACTAGAAGACTTTGAAATGTGTTTGAAACCTGACACTCACGTCTGAACACAATGTATCATGGTTTAAAGATTTTTCATGGAGCTTGTGAAATTATCTTCAGAGGAAATAACAAATGCAGGTGTGTCTGGTTGACTGATTGATTGAAGAGTTTATTAGCAGTTTGTATAGAAAAAAGTACAGTTTCATGACAGCACAAATCACTGGTACAAGGTCAACTAAAAGGAGATCCTAGTAAGCTTTATGGCTTATTTACACAGGAACCACTTTTGTTGTGGTTGAAAGCCATTTCCTCTCTAAACAGTGCCCAGAAGCACATTTCAAAACAAGAGTCTTTCTTTTTTTTTTGTCTATACAATCGATCATTCAACACATGTTTATTTTGAAATTACTTGCCGAGGGGCAATATAAATTACTTGCCGGGGGGACCTGTTCTAAAAATTAATGAAGTCAGGGGTGCCATGGATGAGAGGGGTGACCTGAGTCAAAACAGTTTGGAAATCCCTGCATGCTCTGGAGTAATCTAGGCATGGATCAAGGCCTCCAGCTATCTATAGGCCTACATGTGAGATCTGAGGGATAAACTATGACTCACTGTCATTATCATTGTTGAAGTAACTGCCGATGGTGTGTTTGATTGTTCTTGAGTCATTGTTGACACATTCACAAGCTTAAGAGGCGTAATATTGATCTCACTTACATGGAATGTGTTCACTTCAGCTGGGCGCCTTTCATCTCTCATTACTGGTGCGTGGTGGTGTGATGTAAGCACAGCACAGTGTCGGTTTGTAAATATGACATGTGATCTGATTGTTGTCTAACCTGAGATTAAAATAACAGTGTCAGACAACATTATGATCAATTACTCACAAAACTAAACTATTAGACACTAATACTGATTCACTGATGAACCACACCTGGACAAAAACATTATTTATGGGGGTTTGTTGTTATACAGTAGTAAGTAAGTATTTCTTACAAGTTCTACATCAAATAATAGCATATTGTCGTTGGCGGGTGAAAACCTTGTATGTCCAAAACCGTTGGTTTTGCATTTATCATTTAAAAAATGATTTAAACTAGTGAAAACAGCCGATCTACAAGCACACAACGCCTCGCGGTGCGAGGCGTTGTGTGCTTGTAGATCTGCTGTTTTTCACTGCTGTTTTTCATCTGCCTTTGACGATGAAGCAGGGCTTTACTTTGCGAAAGAACGTACACATTTGAAACTTGGAGATACGAGGTTTTCACACGACAACGACGATATAGTAGCACAGAAAGAATGACCTTAATTTTAAATGAATGTGACGTCTTTAACACTTCAAAGACAATATGAAGAGATTATAGGAATAGAACAAACATTTGTGTCAAGCAACAAGTGACAGTAAATCATGCTGTTTGTTGACTGAACACGAACCTGCAGTCTAAAGCATTAAAACAAGTGAAACTGATGATCTGAACATTAATGACTCTTCATTAATACATATGTGATCATGTTCAACACACAAGTACAGTAACTCAAGCGCTCAGAAGTATCCAAACCGGATCAAAGGGGTTTGAACTGGGTTTAAAAATTCTCAAGATTAATGGCTTCCTGTTTTTTTACTGTTGCCCTGGTTTGCCATAGAGCAGGACAGATGCCCAGACAGATCAAAGGCAATAACACACACACACACACACACACGCACGCACGCACGCACGCACGCACGCGCGCGCGCGCCGCAAGCAACTTGAACCTGTTCTCTGGAAACTGGAAAGAATGAGTCAGATAGATAGTTGTGAGAGACGGAGGGCGTGTTTTATAATTGTTTTGGCTGTTTCCTCGAACGATGATTTATTGTGCTACTCTATAATGCGTTTTCCCTTGGATATGAATAAAAATGAAATATTTAATCTAATATGTAATCTTATATCCCCTTGTTCTATAGTAAATGTTTAGCTATAAACTTACTGTATACAGTATGTGTAGTAAGCATAGTATTTTGTCTAGCCTTTTATTTTTAAGAGGTTACAATTTACAATTTAAGCATGTAGCAGACGCTCTTGATCCATGCAGAGCGACTTACAATAAGCAAGGTAATACATATCAACATCAATACATCAAATGGAAAGAGATAGTAGGCAACTAAGAAAACAATTAGACCGAGCACCTATTCAGTGAAAACTTCAACAAATTATAACGTAAAGAAGGGGGGGAAAAGAAGGGAAAAAAAAGATCTAAATTACTTCATGGTCATTGAGGGTGGGCGAGTGCTACGGTAAGTGCTATGAGGTGGGGTCTGATATAGGTGAGTCTTCAGACCACGGTGGAAGCTAGGGAGTAAAGCTGGTTGCACACTGCTGCGTTTTTCGTTGCGAAATGCGTTTTTCAGGGCAAAGAGAGAGAGAGAGATAGAGAGAGCAAGGGACCGAGTGGTGCGCGAAACGGGTGGCAGTGTGCAAACGTGATTGACATAACGTGAGGTTGATTTTTTTATTCACGCGCTCCGAAATTCACTCCGATATTCGGCACGAAAAACGCAGCAGTGTGCAACCACCTTAAGTCTGCAGTTCTAAGTGCAACTGGGAGTTTATTCCACAGTTTGGGGGCCAAGAGGGCGAAGAATCTAGTGCATACATGGGCAACAGGTGGCCCCACCTTTAATGCGGCCGCACGTTAATATCAGAATACTGATATATTAGTGATTTCCAAACATGCAAACATGACCCCTTTTAATTCCTTCAGTCTATCTTAGTAGCTTAATGACATAAGCACATAGTATAGTAGTACTAAAATGTCCTTTTTCATGTCAAATGTATTTGTATTAAAGTTCATAAAGTTAAGTTAACATAACTAAATGCATTTGAAATTAAATACTATTTGTACATTTCAGGATTCCAATTAAAAAATAACAAAAATAATTCAGGATTCCAATTCAAAAGAAGCAAAAATAGCAGATCTACAAGCTCAAAAAATCTTCTATTTTTGCTTCTTTTGTATGAGATACTAGAATGACAAAGTAGCAATATGCATTTGTGGCCCTCTGGGGTGAAGGTGGAAATATAGTGGCCCTCTCTATCATCAAAGTTGCCCACCCCTGGTCTAGTGGGAGTGGATCATTGTCCTGGGTTTTTTAGCGAAGGTTCTGTCAGTATCTCTATGTTAGCTGATCTGAGTTCACGGGGGGGTTGTAGGGTTCAATCGGGCTTCGAAGGTATGGAGGCGCCATACCTTTGGTGGCTTTGAAGGCCTGTATCAGGGTGTTGTATTCTGAGGTCATTGAGGTGTCAGTGTTTATCTCTCATACATTTCTATTCCAGTGAGTCATTCATAAAAGTGATGCAACACCCTGGACTTAAAAAAAAAGAAAACGTTTTCTCTCCTACTATCACACTGTACAGTCATGTGGTCATGTGGGTGTGTTGCATCAGTGTGTGTGTGTGTGTGTGTGTGTGTGTGTGTGTGTGTGTGTGTGTGTGTGTGTGTGTGTGTGTGTGTATGTGTGTGTGTGTGTGTGTGTGTGTGTGTGCGCGTGCGCGCGCGTGTGTGTGCGTGTGCGTGCGTGTATAGGATATACAATAGTGACTCCAGTGGCACTTCCTTTTATCTGATTGTGAGCAACTCCTCACAAATAAACTATGCGCGATCAAGAGAGCGGTGATCAGAAAGGAAATCATTGAGGGGACGGCCACGGGCCGTAGGCTAATGGTCAGAAATCTAATGGGAGCGACCGGTCGGGAGTGGGATTTAACCTATTATATAACTATGGATTTAACCCGCTAATATAGGCCTAAACCACAATGTTTCATTGCCTGTATTTGAGACGGATGCATTCACACCCACAGTGAACCGTATGCTGTAGCGAATCGAAACCACAGTTTTGGGGGGATTTGTATTCATTTCTTTTTGATTCGCAAAATAGTACAGATGCATCTTCACACATGCCCAAACGATGCGATTTTCCGACAATACGCTACAGGGTTCGTTTTAATCGCAATAAAACGTGCCTGTGTGAATGTGGCCTACGTTAACTGTAGGTTCACTCTAGGCATTATTCACTAATGCCACTAATGCAACATTAATGTGATTATACATGCATAATACTGTACACATTGTCATGTGATTAACCTGTTTAATCCCGAATTTTTCCCAGACATAAAAATATTCAAATATTGTGTCATTAGTAGCCCTTTGAAATAATCAATCATATTTTTTGGGAATTTTCATGAAAAAGTAGGTGAAAAGGTGTGTTTTATGACCGGTCACAATTGTGACCGGTGGGATAATGTGTTGTATCAACCTTTTAAAGAGTTTATAGTAAATATAGTTATCCCAGAAAGTGAAAATCTTACACCAAAGGCCATAATTACCTACCTACCACCATACTGCATCCCTCATTAAACTACCTACCAGTAAGACTCCTAAGGGTGAAAAGCGACCTCGCCCTAAAGGGCGAGGTCGCACCATATCTTGGTCATCTGGCCAGTGATATATATCGGACCAGTTACCCATATATAGAGACCCCTGGTACCCATAGATATTCACAGACATGGGCTTAATATTGATGACATCATCAATATTGATGATGTCATCAATATTGATGATGTCATCAATATTGATGACATCACGAATAAAAGGGATTTGGTACCCCTGGCATCACAGGGATCTCCATATCTCCATATATGGGCATAAAAGGGATTTGGTTCCCCTGACATCACAGTGATATCAGAGTGTGAGAGTCAGCATGATGTCAGAGCGGCAAACCCATAGACCGTAAAAAAAAGCGTGCCGTTTGTCATTATAAACTGCGGTTTCAACCATCCACCATCTAACTATCTACATACCATGATAGTGCATCCTTCTTTTAAAGACCTAGTATATACCACCATACTGGGTCCCTTATCTAACTACCTACCTACCACCATACTGCAGCCTTCATACAACTACCTACCTACCACCATACATCATCCCTTCATCTAACCACCTACATGCATATACCGTACCAATCACCATATTGCATCCCTCATCTAACTATACCACACCATACTGCTTCGCTCATCTAACTACCCTCTTACCACCATATTGCATCCATCATCTAACTATCTACCTACCTACCACCATAATGAATCCCTCATCTACCTACTGTACATACCTACCTACCACCAAAATGCATCCATCATCTAACTACATACCTACCACCTTACAGCATCCATCACCTACCTACCTACCTACCTACCTACCTACCTACCTACCTACCTAACAAACATACTACATCCATCATCTAACTACCTACCTACCACCTTACTGCATCCATCATCTAACTATGTACCTCCATAGTGCATCCCTAATCTAACTATTTACCTACCAACCACCACAGCAGTATGGTCAACCTACCTACCTACTACCATCATCCCTCATCTAACTATCTACAGTACCTTCCCACCAACATATTGCATCCCTCATCTACTACCTACCTACCACCATACTGTGTCCTTCATCTACTAACTACCAACCACAATACCTGATCCATCATCTAACTACCTACAGTACTTACCATCCACCATACTGCATCCCTCATCTTACTACTTACCTACCACCATCTTTATGGCTGGTTCTACAGACAGGGCTCTCCATATATGGGCACAAAAGGGATTCTATGTATGATGTCAAATGTCATAGACGTCATAGGACTTTCACATAACAAATAACTGAGTATAAGCATGTTTGGAGTCTCACAGCATATACAGTACAAGGATCTCCATATATGGGTACCAGGGGTCTCCATATATGGGTAACTGGTCCAATAAACGTACATAACTGGTCAGATGGCCAAGACATGGCGTGACCTCACCCTTCATGGCAAGGTCGCTTGTCGCCCTTAGGCGTTTTACTAGTAAGTCATCGTTCCACTCATCTACTTGCATAAATTCAGCAGGTGCAATCAACAGCCTGGCTTGCCCCTAATAACCTGTTTGCCCCTAATAGTCCATGTCTGACACATCACTATCACAATCACTGAGGACAGCATCTTTCTCACTTTGAGACACTGCAATGTTGCATGCCTTGTCTGGGAGCTAATTGTCATCCAACAAACCAGTAAGACTCAATAATTGGGAGATAAGCGACCATCAGGTAGCTCGGGGGGCGAGTTACGGCCTTTTTAGCGGGCTGCAGTGGCGGGGGTCCGCCGCAAGGTGGCGCTCTATGCATGGCTGTCTCCGCGCCGCCGAGGCGGACCCGTGGGTACCGGCCCCAGCTCTCCTGTTCGCTCCTAGCCTGAGTTACGGCATTTTATGTGCGCTGCCGGCATTTTATGTGCGCTGCAGTGGCGGGGGTCCTCCACTAGGGGGCGCGGCCACTTTTGCATCCGTTCTGGAGCACCAGGAGTCGGTGGTCCCCGGGAATTCCCCAGTTAAAGTAAAAGAAAACTGCAGAAAGAGAATAATTTGCTATGTGTATTAGTATGTGTATAGCTACAGTAGTTGCTAATGTATTATCCCACCGGTCACTATTGTTGCCGTCGATATGTTTGTTCATTTTATGACCACACTGAACACATTTGAGTAATTGCAAAGGCATACACCAATACTAGACATCTTAAAGAAGATGTGTACCAAAAATCATGGTCCTATCTTTATGTTAAGATACTTTACTAACATTTTCTTTTGGGGCTTTGATGCTTCCATCCTCTCCTCTTGGTGCAGACAGGAAGTAAACGGCTCTGGTCATGTGACAATTTAAAGTTAACATGTGACACTGCACATATTTGATTGGGACCCTTTAACCTTTTCAATAATTGCTGGAAATGCATGAATGAATCATTCAATAACATTTTATAGCCTCATAAATGAAGAAAATAATTACGGTCACTATTGTGACCGGTGGGATTAAACGGTTAATACAGATTGATGATAATACTGTTGTTTTCATTAGAGTAAGTCAAACCCACAGAGCTGACCGACATCAATCAAAGTGGAAGTGGTTTTGGTACGTATATGAGCTGTTATTGTGACATGGTCTGATTTGTCTCTGTGTGTGTGTGTGTGTGTGTGTGTGTGTGTGTGTGTGTGTGTGTGTGTGTGTGTGTGTGTGTGTGTGTGTGTGTGTGTGTGTGTGTGTGCGCGCACTGTGGACGCATGCATGCATACGTGTGTATCTTTATAACCCTGTGTTAGTCATTCAAAGACGTAAAACAGGTTTGAGTTGACTAGTCTTGGGTTTGGGGGGGAACTACAGCTCGCTTATGTTGTATTGACGTCATTGTGTGTGTGTGTGTGTGTGTGTGTGTGTGTGTGTGTGTGTGTGTGTGTGTGTGTTTGTGTGTGTGTGTGTGTGTGTGTGCGTGTGTGTGTGTGTGTGTGTGTGTGTGTCTGAATAATTAAAATAACTAAAACGATAGAAAGCAGTAAATGACACTCATCTTTTCTTTTCTCTAATTACAATCTAAAATATGAACCCTTGCATTAAAAAAACTAAGTTGTCCTTTAACACAGGAGGCAGCATGGTAGTCCAACCTAAACCACAATGGACGCAGATAAGGACACGTGTGGACTGTGTTGACAGAGACAAAAGAAATTAAACACAATGGACGGAGACATAAGTGACAAGGTCAGTGAAGCCACTTTCCGACATTTCCAGACTTTAAACAGAGGGAACAGCCGAGAAGGCTGTCTGACACACACAGATAAGGATGGTGACATTGGTGACACTGTGGACAGACAGAGACACGCAAGTGACACTTCAGGAGACCTAAGGTCCGTAATACAGACTGATCTGCCACATTCCATATCAGCTTACTACCAACAGCAGCCAGAAGACCACAGACGCAGGCTGCTGAAAGCACTTACAGTAACAGACTGGATCTGTAGTGTTTCCTAAACTGTGGTTTTGGGAAACACCACAGGTACTGTCTGTCTGTCTGTCTGTCTGTCTGTCTGTCTGTCTGTCTGTCTATCTATCTATCTATACAGATCCCCAAGCTTGCGCCGCTAAGCGACTCGTTGTGAGCATGTAGATCTACTCGGTGCTAGATCTTCAGCACCATCACCCTACTACACAGCTAGGCTTCAACAGGCCGCTCCCCCATAACAGCGTCTTATTGTGCAGAATAAAACAAGACATATATTATAGAGATTTCTGTCACAACGGAATGTGCACCTACTGTGTGACTGCATGGGAATCTAGGCTACATGTTAACAAGCAACAATACATTTACTGCTAAACAACATAAATATATATGTATATTAGGGGTGCAACAATACTTGTATCGATATCGAACCGTCTAATACGAGGGTGTACCGAACCGCATGACCCTGTACCGAACAATACAATACAATACCACTCCACATCCACATTCCCATGGAACCCCCTCAAGGACCCCTAGGGGTCCGCAGAGCCCACTTTGAGAACCACTACCCTAGACGTTGGGTACAGTATTGTTCAAAGTTAAAACAAAAAAACACGTAGTTATAAAAATACATTTATAAATCAAGGACATTTCTGTTCATTTTTTGTATCGAAAAAATATCGAACCGTGACAACAAAATATCGAACAGAATCAAACCAATCTCCGAATGCTATATAGAGTCTGGAACGGCAGCTCCCGAACGGCGAGTATCGGAAGTAGCCAGTGCTGCACTGAACTGTAGTCCCATTGGAAACATAACAGAAACACAATAGCTCAGACAAAGTCATTCGAGTGGCCTATTCTTGTTATGAGTGTATAGTTTAAGAAAACTTTTGAAAACAACATGGAAGTAACACCAACAACCAGAGAAAGACGAAATAATGCCCCAAAAAATGAAGAAAGGAGACTTAACGCTTCCAGTAGGACATGTTATTTCTACTGCACCAAGGGAGCGGTTGTGTCACATCCGCTTTATCTCGCACTCATCATTTCTATTCCGGTTTGCCAGACTGTATGCCGGGAGCATTTGGCCAAATCGTGGAGGCAACAGTCTGGCCACACGAGACTAATGGGACACCAACTCTAGCGGCTGATAATACCAATTTAGCTGTGTCTCAGAAAGGGTTATCATACCAAAATATAATCTACAGATATAGAGCTTTTCAAAAATGCATGGTAACCTTTGCCACCTTTCGGATACCAACATCTTGTATGGCCCATGGACTATTATGGGAAATTATGTTGCTTCCATCACTCTCTGCAGAAACCACAGTGTTGAGGTACAAAGACCCATTAGCACGACATGGACAACCTGACCCAGTCATTACACACAGAGGGCTCTACTTTGACTGTGAAATAATTAGGAAGTTTGCAAAGGAATGGGACTTTGAACTTGCAATGTCATCACACAGACACAGCATGTGAAGAGAGTAAAACAAAGTGTGCAAAAAGACTGGACATTTACAGTAAACGTGATTCTGTGTGTATTACAAATTTCATTTACATTTGCAAAGGGTCTATTACTGGTCTATGACCTCTGAGTGTGTGTCTGTGAGCGTGTGCGTGAGTGCGTGCGTGTGTTGCATTTCCATTGTTCTTTTTTTTTCCTCTCTTTGCCATTTACTGTAAGCTATACATGATTCTGAGAAGTGTGCAGGGTCAGGTGACATGTGATTGGTGTAGCTGGGGTCTGTGGTGACAGACTGGCAGATCATGCAAAATTCTTAGAACTAAGTGTAAAACAACACAATATTCATTCCAAGAATGAACCAGCTCCAGTAACTGTCCGGATGGGGACCCACCCCAATCACTCTGCTACACCCACCCCCCTTTTGACCTCTCACAGGGAAACCCGTTCCCGGCCAACGCACCATTGTAAAAGCTGGGACTCGAACCCAGGTCTCCTGCGTGAAAGTCCAATATCTTAACCATTGATCAAAAGGGATATGCCTATGGACTGGGGAGGATACTAGAGATCACGCTGAGGCTGCGAATCACTCTGCTACACATGCAGTGGTGTAAAGTAACTAAGTACATTTACTTAAGTACTGTTGTGAGCTTGTAGAGCGGCTATTTTCTAACATTTTGTACTTTTACTTTTGGTACTTGAAGTACATTTTGATACCAATACTTTTGTACTTTCAATCAAGTACATTTAATATTTGGGAGTTTTACTTGTAAGGGTGCACACACACCAAAGTACCTATGAGAGTGGAATCCGCGTTCCACCAATGCATTTCAATGAGAATTGAGCGTTTTTTGCAGAAATCCTCTACTGGCATGAAACCATTCCATTCTCATTGAAATGCATTGGCGGAATGCAGATTCCACTCTCATAGGTATTTTGATGTGTGGGCACCCTTATGGGGTATTTCTACATTGCATATTGATACTTTTACTTAAGTAATGATTTTGAGTACTTTTTCCACCACTGTACACATGTAATGTTAAGACATTTACAAAACAGAAGAAAATAGTCAAACTCTAAGACAGGGTTGGTGAGAAACATTAATGTTAGTCTAATTTAGGGCAGTTTCAGTTCTTAATGTAGATGTGAGCTTCATAATCACTCATCCAGTTGTGCAGTATGATCTGAATTGCATATTATGAACTATATTGCCATGTGGTGTTGTATTTCTCAGTTAGCTGTGTCTGCTACTGTCCAATATTGTACGTACTGTACTTATACTGATACAGTCAATATCTCTCTCTCTCTCTTCCAGATCTCATATAAGACAGAGTGCAGAGGTGAGAGTTCAATATGACATATTTCTAGTTTGTTTTCTCTCTTTCAGTCTGACGGTGGTTACACGTGAACTTTCTAATCTCAGAAACAGTTATTTTAAGCTGTACTCGAGTAAAAGTAAAATGTTTGGCCTTGGAAATGTACTCAAGTAAATTGTGAATAAGTGTCAAAAGAAAATCCCTAGAATCTGTAGTTAAAGGGGCACTCCACCACTTTTCAACCTATGTTCATATAATTGGTCCTCACTCAAAAATAGCTTTTCTTTTTTTCTTTTTTTTTTCTCAGATGAGGGCTGTGGGCAGGTCAGGAACCCATCGTCTTGTGACATCATCAATTGCCAATCCAGCTTAAACTGCAGGCTTTCTATTCCTGAAAAGTTGCAATTTTAAAGTGGAAGCCATCATAGCCGCGGGAACTAATTTGAGGCAGGAGGGGCTGTCGATCGTGACACGATCCGCGCGCGCGCGAAAAATTGCGGTTATTTGCGGATTTTAATTGTGTTTTATAACCTTTTTTGCATGTTTTATTCGGGTTTCCGCGGTTTATTTTTTAGCTAAATGTAACACAATTGGGAACTGCACACTAAACTTTCCCTTTGCCTCTCCAAACGGGCTGTGGACAGTGCGGAGACATATAAAAAATGCGCACACAGTGGCCATATGCCACTGATCTGATTGCAGCCAGCAGGATATTATTAGATGCTATATTGTCCGCCGCATCGGTCCAGACCCCAGTGTTAGGAAACAGCTGGTCAACTTCTGGTACACCATAGCCATTAGCCACTAGCTAGCCCAAACATTAGCCTAGCCAGGCAGCACAGCAGCATAACATAGCATTCATCATTACAAGTCTTTAGCCACGACTCACCAGTGAGGACGCCAGGGCTAGCAGAGGGCGATGTGTAATGCCTTCATAGCCTAGGTTGTGTTGTCTTGGTGTTCTGTATATTCCTTTTATGCCCGTATTGTTATAATTCACCCGATACGTCCATGACGCATATGTTACGCACGGAGAGACAGACGCTTAGACAAGTTAAAAGGGAAGTCCTTTGAAAGCCATTTCCTGTCTAAATAGTGCCCAGAAGCACATTTCAAAACAAGAGCCTTTCTTTTTTTTTTGTCTATACAATCGATCATTCAACACATATTTATTTTGAAATTGTACTGGAAATAGAAGTAGCCAATAGCTCCTACTTCACGCCACTGATGTCAGAGCCTCTACTTGCCGATCGGCAATATTTTTCCCCCAACCCCCCTTTAGGGGGTGCGGTGGGGGGTGCGGTGGGACGTGGGGGAGGGGGTGCGGCCGCACCCCCAGCACCCCTACTTCCCTCGGCACTGGAAGCCATTGTTCTCGCGATAATAAAAATCTAAATATTTTTTTCAAAAATATTGATTAATTTTTTTTTTTGGAAAATGATGATGTCACAAGACGATGGATTCTGAACTTCCCACAGCTCTCCTAGGAGACTTGGACTGAGTAGAAAAAAATTGTGATATTTTATCATGAACATTAGTGAGGACCTATTATATGAAGACAGGTTGAAAAGTGGTGAACTACTCCTTTAAAGGAGCTATAGTCAACTTTTTCATTGTAGGTGTACATCCTAGTCTACAGACTAGGATGTAAACAAAGTACGGGCCCTGTAAATGTAAACAAAGGGCCAAAATGATTATTTTATCATTATTTTACGCTTTTTGTGGTCATTTTTTAATTGAAACACATATATGAAGCTTATTTTTTTATAAAATATTTTTGAAACATTATTTTTATTTTAAGAGCTATAGTCAAATTTTTCAAGAAAAATTTGACTATAGCTCCTTTAAGTACACAGTACTCAAGTACATTTACTCAGTTACTGTCCACCCCTGTCAGTCAGTCAGACTCAGTCATGGAGTTTACTTTCACAGTCATGCACTGAGCTTTTCTTTTGTGCTCTCCTCATTGTCAGCTCTCCTGCCCGCGGCGACTGCTGTCACCACCGTGACGGGAGTGCTGTCAGTCTGTGAGGAGGAACAGACTTCTGTTCTTTGTGAGTCTTTGACAGCTTGTCTAAACAATCGATACATTTTAGTCAAGAAATATAGCATGTAGTTGCTCAATCTTGATTCATTTCACTCCTACAACCGCCAGCTAACTTTAATATCAATATACTGTTTTCACACACTTAGCAGTCACTTCTGTCTAAGTGGCAATGCTTTGGTTGTTGCAAGCGTGCCACTCAGTGCATGTCTAAACACACTGTCGGTGTTTAGATAAATTCCGCCAAAAACTACACAGACAGAAAAGAGAGAAAAGAAAAAGAAAAAAAAAACTGTCTGAGTTACCTTTAGACACACTTAATCAGACACATGTAATCAGAAAATAAACAGATGGTAACATATACAATTAGGTTAAGATGTGCAAATGAGCCATCAGTAGTGTACCCATGCACGTGTGACATTAAAACAGCAATGTCACACCTACAACTGCCAGTTTAAAACGTTATACTGTTTTAATAAACTCAATAGTCACTTCTATCTAATTGGCAATGCGAGTGTTAAATTTGGGCCCTTCGAGGGAAAGGTCACTATAATGATGGGAGTGATCTCTTCCAGGATTACAATCACATGGCATGGGGGCTCATGGAATGGTCTGATGAGTATTAAAATGATGTGAATAATATGTTATGACATTCACAGTCACAGTCTATGGAGATAAATCCTGCAGTGTTAGGTTGTGAAACCCAGTGAAAACCCAATGTGAAACCCAGCAGTATAGGTACGGGAACACATCCAGAACCAAAAGGGCCTCTAGAGCAGGGTTTCCCAAAGTGGTTGCCGTGGCACGTCAAATATAACGTTATTTTCAGTCAGTTCTGATGGAAACGGACATTTCTGCCTGACATGCCCTTCTGTATGGTGGCAAGATGTGCATATTTACGTCGCGTAGGATGTAAGATACTGAAAATTAACAAGTGTATTTCAGGGGTGCCGTGGATGAAAAGGTTATTTACAAGGGTGCCCAAAAAGTGGAGTCAAAAAAGTTTGAAGTAACCTAGGCGGGGATCAAGGCCTCCACCTATATGTGAGAGCCGAGCGATACACTATGACTTAATGTCATTATATCATTGTTGTTTGAAATACAGTAACTGCCGATGGCAAGTGTGATTGTTCTTGAGTCATTGTTGACGTATCCAAACGCTTAATAGGCGTAATATTGATCTCACTTTCATGCTTGGAATGTGTTCACTGTCTTCAGCAGAGCGACGATCATCTGTCATTACTGCTGCGGTGGTGTGATGTAATCACAGCACAGAGTCTGTAAATATGACATGTGATCTGATTGTTGTCTATGGGAATGAAACCTGAGATTATATCAGTATCAGACAACATTATGATCAGTTACTCACAAAACTAAACTATTAGACACTAAACTACTGATTCACTGAACCACACTTGGACAAATACATAACACATTCCATCATGTATGGGGGGGGGGGGGGGTACTGTCAGTAGCAGTAAGTATAACTTATGTGTATATGGTTTACATTAAATAAAAGCATACTATGGGCTTCATGGAAAGATTTACCTTGCTTGTAATAAACATCTTTTATGTCTTTAAAAAAAATAGGAAGAGATCATAGGAATAGAACAAACAATTGTTTCAAGCAACAAGGGACAGTAAATCATGCCGATTGTTGACAGAACACAAACCTGTAGTCTTCCAGGAAGGCTTGGAAGATTTATGACTTCCTGTTTATGTATTTCACTTTTGCCATGGTAACAGTCCAGTCACTGCACAGAGGCCCAGACAGATTGAAGACAATAATACACACACATACACACGCTAACACCGTCACTCACACACACACACACACACACACACACACACATGCAAGGCGAACAACTTCAACCTGTTCTCTGGGAACAGAATGAGTCAGACAGTTGTGAGAGACGGAGGGCGTGTTTTATAATTGTTTTTATTGGCTATTTGAGCGAACACATCATATAATGATTTATTTTGTTATACTAATGGAAAACTGTCACTAAATACTGATATATCTCCTTGTTCTATTGTAAATGTTTAGGTATATTGTATATGCTATTGTTCTATTGTAAATGTTTAGGTATAAACCTATTGTATATGCATAGTAAGCATAGTGTTTAATAGGCTAGCCTTTTGTTTTTAAGAGGTTATTGAGGTTCTCTTAGGGGAAGGGGTCAGTGTTTATCTCAGGAAGACTAATTCCTGTTTCAGTGAGTCATTCACAATGATGCAACAGTGATGCAACAAAAAAAGAGAAAACGTTTTCTCTCTTAATATCACACTGTACAGTCATGTGGTCATGTGGGTGTGTTGCATCAGTGTGTGTGTGTGTGTGTGTGTGTGTGTGTGTGTGTGTGTGTGTGTGTGTGTGTGTGTGTGTGTGTGTGTGTGTGTGTGTGTGTGCGCGTGCGGGACATGTCCTCAGGTGACCTGCTAGCTTGCGCAGTTCACAGATGTAATGTGGAGGAATGGTTTTGGCTGACTATTCTAAAGGCCATTATGTTCAACAGGTTAACTGAAGAGAGAGAGAGAGAGAGAGAGAGAGAGAGAGAGAGAGAGAGAGAGAGAGAGAGAAGTTTCACTCTAGGCATCCTACATATTAATGTGATTACCTGCATGCATTGATCATTTCTTTGTTTTTTTATCACACAATTTTGTAATCCATTTTTCACCCAGTGCCAATTGCCTCAGCTGTAATCCTGGGCTCTGCTCTCCCTCTGCCAACCTGGTGAGGGCCCCGAACAGAGCTCATGCTTCCGTCAGTGATGAGGAGTGAGCAGGCCCCAGGGAGCTTCCCCAGTTGGACTCTAGCGTGTGGACGGAACACATTATTCCAACCAGTTGCTTTCCCCTCCAGGCGCCCCGGCTGGCCAGGGGGAGGCAGAATAGAGACCAGGATTACTGCATGTTTTTGTGGAGACACGGGGAGAACATGCAAACTCCACACAGAAAGGCCCTTTCGTCAACTGCACCTAAGGTGTCGGCGCTGATGATTCGGAGGAGGAAACACGCTTCCTGCGCCCACAGTGTCCCCCAGCAGGAATCAAACCCAGGACCTTAGCTGTGAGGCGACAACACTACAGACTGCGCCCCCGTGCCTGCATACATTGATCTTAATACTTATCACATGTACAGTATTAAGATCAATGCAATACCCTACATGTGATTACAATACAGATTGGTGATAATACTGTTGTTTTAAGCAGTAGAATTAGTCAAACCCACAGGACTGAACTTAAGACAGACGAGACGTCAATCAAAATGGTCATGACATGGTCTGATTTGTTTGTCTCTGCATTCGTCACAGATTTTATGAGGGCAGTGTGTGTGTGTGTGTGTGTGTGTGTGTGTGTGTGTGTGTGTGTGTGTGTGTGTGTGTGTGTGTGTGTGTGTGTGTGTGTGTGTGTGTGTGTGTGTGTGTGTTTATACTGTGTACACTTTCTGTCTGCAATATTTTGTTTCACTTCCAGTATGAGTGTGGGCACTGATCACACTGCGTGTGTTATCAATGTGCAGTGTGTGTGTGTGTGTGTGTGTGTGTGTGTGTGTGTGTGTGTGTGTGTGTGTGTGTGTGTGTGTGTGTGCGCGTGCGTGCACGTGCGTGCACGTGCGTGCGTGCGTGTTAACCTTGTGTGCGTCACTCCCATGAAACAGGTTTGAGATCACTAGTCTTGTGGTTGGGGGGGTGGGCGGGGGCCTAGTGTGGTATGTTCTGTTATGTTGTATTGACGTCAATGTCACAGGCGTGTGTGTGTGTGTGTGTGTGTGTGTGTGTGTGTGTGTGTGTGTGTGTGTGTTTGTACATGCATGTCAGGCCTATATAGCGTCAATCATTTGCCTGGGGGAAATAAATAGGGGAATTCTTGGCGTTTACTTAGTCTTGTCGATCACATTTTCACATTGATTGATTGATTGGTAGAATAATTTATTAGCAGTTTGCAATAGGAAAAAGTACAGTTTCATGTACAAATCGCTGGTACAAGGTCAACTAGGGCCATTTATAGATATGCTTGATTTTGTGTACGTTTTGGGTGAGAGAGTACAGAGTACAGTAATTGCGTTGTTTTTTTTGTTTTTTTTTAAGATTTGTTTTTGGGCTTTTTATGCCTTTATTCGATAGGACAGTGGACTGACAGGAAATGAGGAGAGAGATGGGGAATGACATGCGGCAAAGGTCGTCCGGATCAGGATTCGAACCGGCGACGCCAGCAGGCATCATAGCCTAGTATGTGGTATGCGCCTTGACTCCCTATGCAAGAAAAGGCTGTCTAGGTTTAATGCATTTGAGATTGATGCATGAGATGCTTACGGTAGAGCGTATAGCATAGGGCAGCAATGAATCACTCCCAATAGTTCATTTTGAGCAACAACAGGATCTGCATTGAGCCACTCAATTGAAGCTGTGGGGAGCTTACAATGCCAACACTTGATTTGTTATCAACACAAGAAGGAAACCGCTAACATTAAAACCTGGAAAGCTTCTGTTATCTGTCATGTTAGATTTTAGCTAGATAACGTCTCTGTTGGGTGGAAACATCATATGTCCAAGGACAGTTTCAGGATTACATCTGATTAAAGTGGTGGATCTGCTACTTTTGCTCGTATTGTGCTTTGTATTATGATTAAGTAGGGCCGGCCGGTGTTCATTTACAAAGACCTAAGCTGACCGTGTAGGCCTAACAGTGATTTTGTACTGTCATGAAACTGTACTTTTTCCTATGCAACGTTGGCTTCTAATAAATTATTCAATTAATCAATCAATACAAAGAAAACACAAAAAGTTTGAATATGGGGATAAGAGTTTTCTTTCTTGGATTTTTGTTGTTGTTGTTGTTGTTGTTGTTGTTGTTATAAAAAGTCCTTAAATGTTCACTTCACTGTCATCTAAGGACCTGGGCCAAAATCATCTGGGGACGTAGTCTACCCCACCAAAATCATGTGGAGACCCCCCTGGGCGTCCCGAACCACAGTTTGAGTACCACTTCAGGAAGCTGTGTGGGACGTCCTATCCGCTCCTCGTCGGCTCAGCGTCTCACTCTCACTGCATTCCAATATAGAGGTAATAGAGCTCAGTCAGAAGGCTAAGTAACAGTAGCTACACTGACACACGGACACACACTCACTGCACCTGCTGCTGTAGCCTATTCCGCGGTTCTTTTTGCAAACATCTTTAAAGTAGAATACAATGGCAACAGGACGACTCAAGGATTACCAATGGATCTTCACCATAATCATAGGCCTATTCATAATCAGTAAGTGACCGTTTCTTCTTTATCCTTTATTCAGAGATCAGCTAGGCTAATTGTGAAGAAAAACATTAATAGCGAGCGCGAATGTTCGCTCCAAATCAATAAATCGTCTAATAGGTAGGCTAATTGTTTTAATGGCCATTCATTATTTTCGCAAGTAGAACACCAGATAGCCAGTAGCCTATATGAAGACGGGGGTTTCCAGAATTGCGGACGTCTTCAAAGGAGAAAAGTTATAGGCTATTATTTATGTGATAAATTTGGATTGGATTTCAATATGACAAGGAAGTTGTCATATTGAAGTGGCGAAGAACTTTGCTTTGATTTCATTTGTTCCAAATTGGCCACAGCAGACACATGCAGAGCTCTCATTATTAGGCTATATGTTTTAATTACATTGTTCTCACAGTAGCTTACTTCATATAACATGCAAACACGCTTGTGTTTGTGTGAATTGTTATGATTTATGAGTGCACCGCACGTGGCGTGTGCGCGCGTATCCCGCGTATGTGGGTTTGTAGCCTATTTTGTTTTAAAGTTAGTTAAAGCCATCATCAGCCACTGGAAAAGAACAATGCACAACAACCTGTAACAGTAACCTGGATAAAGATAAACGTTTGTCTAGCTGTTTACTCTAGGGTGACCATATTTTCAGCCACTCAAACCGGGACGCGAAACACTGTTGCTTAAAACCGGGACCCTAAAAGCAATACGCATGTTATCGCGCACGCGCGCGCCCATTCTCTAACGTTCGTGCACGCGCACACACGCACAGCAGGGTTGCAAACAGGCAGTGAGTGATTGACAAACAGATCAGCGTTGAATTCAGACACGCAATACATTTGTTCATGTTTTCTGATTGGTTAGGTGGGCATGTTTTCATGAAAAGAACATGATAAATGTCTATGCAAACACTGAAAACAGCTACTATTATTTTAATTCTGGCGAAAACCGGGACAATCTTGCAGTGAATGTTGAAAACCGGGACATATTAGTGTTTTAGAGATATTTGTCGGGACACTGGGACACGCAGCTTGAAAACGGGACTGTCCCGGGTCTGGTCACCCTAGTTTACTCCCATCTCAACACACAAACGCACTTTATTTTACGCACAACGGCGCGCACGCACGCACACTGCGCGCGCGCGCGCACGCACGCACGCACGCACACACACACACACACACACACACACACACACACACACACACAGAGACTACTCGCACGCGCACGTGGTGATATACAACATTGGTTCTCAAAGTGGGGTCCGGGGACCCCCAGGGGTCCTTGGGGGAGTTCCAGGTGGGTCCCCAGCTAACGGGTCCATTTGGTTCCATTTGTACACTCTCAGAGTTAAATTGACATAGGCCTGATCTAATGGGGGTCCCTGGCATATCTTTTTTTTTAAATGGGGGTCCGTCGTCTGTGGGCTAATAAGTGTCAAATTGGGGGTCCTTTACATGAAATAGTTTAAGAAGCACTGATACAACACATACATCCAGGTTCCAGCCCATATGACGGCCCCTGACACGTGTGACTACAACACATTTTGCATCACATTTCACGGAGGCTCAGTATGAACAATGTCAGCAGGCTATAATTACATTCAGCAGAGTGGGTAAGTTATTCTGCCCCAAGGCCCAAGGGACTAAAGGCACACACCTAATGGTGCCCTTGGCTTGCCTCATAATTTAATGTTATGCTTTTTAAATAAAACTTAACTTTAGGAAGCTTTTTTCCCCCTTCTCGCTAACTCACAACCCAGTTTGACAACTAAATATAACAGACTTTGGTTTAATCAGTGCTGAGGGAACCACAGCAGTTTATTACGTACTTAACACACAATAATGACTTCCTGTCCTGAGGCTGATTCATAGCCTAAGCAATAGGAAAAATTACTCATGCTCACTTTGGCGCTTTTTGTTGTTGTTGAATTAGAGGCCGGCAAAGGCATATTGTTGTGTTTCTTTCAGTGGATAGATTTTATGTGTCATTATACTCATCACTGTAAATTGACTCTGCATGTAGGCCTACCCACACACACACACACACACACACACACGCATGCACACACACACACACACACACACACACACACACACACACACACACGAGTGAATGTTAACCTGGTGAAAGGCTATTTCATGACCTTGTCACCCACTTTGATTGTGAAGTTATCGACTTTTTTGAGGTTATGATTTGATCAATGTTAACCACCATGCCTAACCCAAACCCTTACCCTAACCTCAGTAAAACTATGCCTAAACCTAACCCTAAAACCTAACCCTAACCCATAACCCTCAGTCGAAATAATGAAACGTCGAAATAGCGAGAACTGACGTAATGCCAGCCCTACTTAAATACATAAATAGTGTAAATCTTTATCCAATTATAAATAAGATTGTATAATGCTCATTTATCCACCGACTGTATTCTACTGGGGATAGATTGTTCATTATGTACACTTAACATTCATAGATATCTATCTTTGTTGTTGTACAGGTGCTCAGAAGGTCACAGCAGGTCCAGTAAGGAGCAGTGTTAAATGTGTGACCTCTGTCCACCCTGACGGTTCAGTCTCCTACCAGCTGTCCCAGCCTCCTCCCTACCAGAGCTGTGACACTTCCTGGGAAGATGGAAACGTGAGTGACTCCCTGATCTCTCTGGTCCTTTACTGCTCTGTCACTGTGTTGATTTGAAGTGCCTTTAGTGTCTAACAATGGCTACTTTTGACTTGACATTTTATTGATAACATTAGGGATGGGACGATAATCGTTATTCTAGTTTATTGTGATAAACTAAAATAAAATCACAATAATTGTGTTGTGGAGATAAAAATGTATTGTGAAATTATCCTCCCATCATGCACTGGGATCAATTCACCTTTTATTTGCCGAGCTGCATATCCAGTACCATTTAAACCCTGGCCTCTATAATTAGTAAAACAGACCTCTTTTTTCACTCTCTACCAAATATCTTTGCCCAAAAATAGCTGATCTACATGCTCACAATGCGTCGCATTGGACGAGTTGTGAGCTTGTAGATCTGCTATTTTTTTGGCAAATAATCCACCCCAGGATAATGGATGTTGGGGATATTTTGATTATTGCGATAATATCGTAAATCACAATTTCTTTTGTCACAATAATCTAATCTCTCTACATACCTACAGAGGATTGTCATTGCCAATGATCTTGAGGGCGACCCATCACGAGTCAGACACCTGACCAACCAGAGCATTACCCTGAATGTCTGTGTGGAGCAGGTCATTCATGGAGTGGACTGTTTTTCAATGGGGGTGAGAAAATGTTTCTTTAAATATCACAACTACATATAACCTCACATGGCTGAGCGACAGCCTCCATTTTGTCCTTTCTTCATCCCATGATGCATCAGTCACCCGATCTTCGGTTCACCGTCACTTCCTTCCTGTCTGAAGTGCCAACATTATTTGAAGATGAAATTATAATAAAACTGTATGAAAAGTGTGTCCCAGGTGGAGACACCCACCTATAGGCCGATTCTACAAATGTTTTCTGAAGAAAATTATGTTGCTATCAGTGGTTCTCAAACTTTGTCATGTCAAGGACCACTTGTTGCTTCAGGGACCCCCAGAAGCAACAATTTTATGTAAAAAAATTTCACTCTAAATTTGGGTCTTGCCTTAAGCTACAATAGATGCAGAATAGATACACGCCACCATTATCCTTGAGTTAAAATGGTAAATGGTGCATTTATATAGCGCTTTTATCCAAGGTGCTTTACAGAGATTGTGCATTACATTCACCCATTCACACACACCGATGGCAGAGGAAACCATGCAAGGCACACTCCTACTCACTGGGAGCAACTATAGGGGTTCAGTCTTGCCCAAGGACCCTTCGACATTAACTCAGGGGGAGCCCAGATTCGAACTGGGAACCTTTCGGTAACCCTTCGTGTTCTAATGTCGGTTTCTCTACCCCTGAGCTATGCCACCCCTGAGTTCCAATATGACTCCTGTCATGTCTCACGTGTCTCCACTCTGTCCTCAGCTGTCTCTGTACACTCTTGCAAAAAAAAAAAGGTTAATTAAAATATAACTAGTGACACACAGGACTCACATTAAGATAACATGTATTGACAGTAGACCGGACTAGAAGATAAAACACCATTATGTACATCTAGACAGTAGTCGCAGTGGTGATGTAATGGAATTTATGACGAGAAGGTTGGCATGGAAAGCGGAATTTGGCTCTTTGCCACGTTTTTGCCTGGCTTTCCGTTATATTATCAAGGCCTTTGCACCACAGATAAGAAAATCCTCAAAACATTGGTTTGGTGATAAACATTAAGTTAGCCATTTCATTCACAATAGTTTCAGTTCTTAATAATAATCAGTTGTACTGTATGATTTAGTTATGTAGACAAATTAACCATTCGGCTGTGGTGTTGGGGAAAATCACGCTCTTTCGAACGACCATCATTTCAAACGGAGGGTTAGCGACTCACTCCACGGAGGTTAAGGTTAGGGTGAGGGTTAGAGTCGGGTGTCGAAAAGATGACATATAGTAACAGCGACACGCTCCAGTGGTGTTGTATTTCTCATGTCAAGACTATGCTATAACATGCCTGGGCATGTTCAGCTGCCAAATCTGCCTGCATCCATTTCCTATTGCAGTTTTCTATTGGTTATTGTGCTTGTATTTAGTAATGATTAAAACAAATCTCTCTCTTCCAGGTGTCATATAAGGCAGAGTGCAGAGGTGAGCGATCAATATGATAATCATATATATTTAAAGTTTTCCTGAATGAATCTTTACTTTATTTCATTCAGTCTATGCATGACTTGGTAACTAAGACATAATGGGAGCTGGTTGGTGTGACCTACTGAATTTCTCTCTGAATCATTGCACTTCCACATGGGATCCTCAGAACCAGTTGTTCCAGTATTAAATATTGTCATTGTTTTTGTTGGCACTCATCAATAACTTCAACAATGCCTTTCTTGTACTTACAGCTAACTGTTTAGCAGGAAAGAACCCAGGTGAGTCACACACCTCTCTCTCTCTCTCTCTCTCTCTCTCTCTCTCTCTCTCTCTCTCTCTCTTCATTATCTAGGCAGAAAATAATAATCTTGGATGTACTAGAACCTGAAATATACTGTATATTATCGTTCATTATGAATGCTAAATGTCAAAGTGACTTATCCTACCCCACCCTGACTACCCGTGGCAGCGACAACAAGTGTATTGCACAATTACAGTACGTGACTGATGAAGAAATCCTTTTTCAGATTTCTAGGTACTTTCCGTCCCTCCTGTGATGAAGCAACAATCCTATAATTGTGACCTCAAACTTCCTTCCTTGTTTTAATCGAGGTGTCAGTCACTTCCACTAACACTGGGTGAGGTCACCTCTGCAAACATCAAAAAATTAGAGTGTGCAGACTCCACCTAACCCCTACCACTCCTCTCTCCTTGTAGATCTCTCTCCTTGTATCTCTTCTTGTAACCTTTCTCAATAGTTGCTATTTTACCCGCTCTTGTCTTTTTTTCTTTTTTTTAATGAATCAGAAAATATTTTGTGATAGCAAAACAGATAGCATATTTGTTACAACATGCTGGTTTAATTAATGTTAGACATGTAGTTATGTTCTGATATGGGATACTTGGTTAAATGAAAAGGGGAAACCAGTTTTCATACCAGTGCAGTAATGGTTATAAAACAGAAACAAGTTGTAGTGTCGGGTACAGGGGTTAAAGTTCTCAGTCCTGGGGACTGATTTCAGTCGTGAGGATTCCATAGGGGCTATTTCTGAGATCAGTGCAGATCTGCAAAAATAATGAATGACAAAGTCGTCAAAACGCTACTCAAGTTACAATATACAGTATACTGTAGAGTGTAGAGGGTATATCTGAGTATTTGAATTGGACAGACTAGCATAGAATACAACAGAACTTCAGAAGATACTTCTATAAAATGAAGCATAGATTGGCACACACACACATTCAGTGAAGGCAGTTCAGAACTTCAGGGAAACACCTCAAATATTGGTGTGCACTAGGGCATTCACGAATAGTGATGTTTAGTATTCGAATTATTCGACCTCAAAGTATTCGAATAGTCGAATATTCGACAGGACTGGCCAAACTGTTAAATATTAAGTAAGCAAGAGGCGAACATTGTGAAAATAGCCGATCGTTGCGAGGTGTTGTGAGCATGTAGATCTGCTATTTTCACTATTTTTCTGTGGAACCGAGTCACATTAAATGTAATACCTACAATTCCAAGTGCTTGTCAGGGTGGGGGTCCCCAGTTCAAATATGTTTATTTTGGGGGTCACGGCCTAAAAAGGTTTGAGAACCCCTGGTATAGAGCATTAACAAATACATCCACCAGGGGCATTGACAGCTCATTCTTATGACTTCCTATCTAGCCAAGTTTTATAAAGTATATATTTTTTAAAGAGGGGGGGGGGGGGGGGGGGGGGGGAACGCATATTCGACTTCGGTGAACAACGTCGATTAGTGACTTTGATATTCGAATATTCGAATATTTGGTGAATGCCCTAGTGTGCACTGCGCTCAAAAATCACAAATTGGGACATGGTCTGAAATTGAATTTCAGTCTTGGGATTTGTTTTGGCTTTAACCCCTGAGGGTATGCCTCCAGGGGTGCCTCAGAATACTTTAATAATATTTGGAATTCATCAATATCACTTCACAGTGTCACAGTTTAACCACTTAGGCCCTCTAGACGGGTCCGCATCAGTGTGCAGACGGGCCGGTATGCCGACACTAAAACTAACCCTAACCCTAACCCTAAACTCAGTAACCATGATGAGAAGCTAACCTGCCTAGTCGGAGCAGCGGCCAGTCGGCATATTGAGCGGACCCCCTCTAGACTTAGTAAAACAGAACCTGATTTGCGCTGTACTTGAATTCTTTTTCAATCTACACCAACTCTCTTCCCCAAAAATAGCAGATACAAGCTCACATTTAACCACAGGAGGTACAAATATAAAGTTGTTTTCAGTCTGTCCTATAATGGAAACGGATGTTCTCTCAAGTTTTCCTCATAATATACTGTATCTCCATGGGGAGAGATTTGCATATTTACATAGTGTATAGTGCATATGAATGACATAATATTCTAAAATGAACAGTGTAATTCAGGGGTGCCCTGAATCAAAAAGGTTTTCTGGGATAAACAACGTAGGCAGTGTCCCCTGCCGATATGGCAGTGATGTTGACCTTGGTTCCAGTGGCCAATACTTATAGTTAGGGCTGTCACGATTATGTAATTTTACATGACGATTAATTGTCACTCAAATATTTGCGTTAATTGTGTTTTTGTTGTTGACAATTACATTTCTGTTTGGCTTTTAGGCTTTGAACTTGCACATGGTAGACACATAACCTAAATATACAAAGAAATTACTGACATATTTGACAACTTTACCCTTAAAAAAGAACATTGATAGTGGAAATAGCCGATCTACAAGCTCACAACGAGTCGCGATGCTACGCGTTGTGAGCTTGTAGATCGGCTATTTCTACTATTTTTGACTTTCAAAAAAAAAAAAATTAACTTTTTTCAACATGGAAACGATTATGACGATTATGAAAAATAATAATTGTGACAGCCCTACTTACAGTACATAATGTCTCTGTTTACAGTCAGGGCAGTGCATCTCAGAAGCTCTGTGTCCTGTGTGCCCTCTGTCCACCCTGACGGTTCAGCCTCCTACCAGCTGTCCCGGCCTCCTCCCTACCAGAGCTGTGACACTTCCTGGGAAGAT
>NC_137810.1:63873967-63888967 GCF_963921795.1 Nannobrachium achirus | reverse complement strand
AGTATGTATGTCACGATTGGGAGGGGGGAAAATATCAATTAAGAGGAGAACACTATGGAATCTGAAATCATGTAATCAATCCACTTAGTCTCAAACTAAGTAGATCATAATTACATTCATGAGCGTATTTTACTGCATACTTGTCTTACATTGCCACACCTGCATAAGCACTCGAATGCCACCTCGGAACTCTATGTAAATATGAGTGGCCTGTCTTCTCAATATTTAAATAATAGAATATTGTGCCATTTTAGCTCACACAATCAAGTTCTATCATTGTGTCATGCTGTATAATTAACTAAGGGTAAATGCAATCTCCTCTCTTTGACCAGGTCCAAATCTGATCTGTCTTGATACGTGGTGTACAGACCCATGGAGAGTTGTGCTGGCATTTGTCCTTCCTATGAGTCTTGGAGCCATCGTCTTGGTGTCCTGTCTTGTCTACCGTCGCTGGGTCTATACCTCCAAACAGCGTTTCAGTGTGGTCAGTGACACCTGTCATGGGACTGAAAACAAGGGCTCCTACAGGGCTGTGACAACAACGACCGGAGACACTGCAGGAGAGGACACTAAACCTGACAGGGCAGAGGACAGAGAGACAGGTTTTTGATGAGCAGGGTGCAGGAGAGAGAGACAGACGAGGGAAGACACACACGCGTACACACACGCGATAGTGAAAAATGTGTACAGCAGCCATTTATTCCGGTCTTACTGGACTGCAGTACCAGTACATCTATCACATGTCCTGTATATGTCACACCCAAAAGCTTGAATTCGCTAGTTTCCATTGTTTCATGCATTAATCATTTTTGTAACTAACATATCAAGTCAAGTGTATTTTAGTTCGAATGGGTCAAGATTGTTTAGCTTCTCTGGTTTTTAATGTTGCTAGTACTGTCCTTCCATTTTTGTTCTTTCTTTTTATAAGAACAATAAGAAAATCTAACTTTAAACAGCTATAATCAATGAGATATTACACTATTAGGTGCTATGAATCTACATTTTCATACTTCCATACTATGCTATACATTTTTCACGATTATTGTATCCAAATCATGTGAAATTCATGTACTGTTCCTTGTACAATAGACAGCCTCTCATTCAGTTCACACAGGGAAATCACAGCTTTGTAGAAGTGAGTTTTATCTGATAGTGAGTCTTTAAACCTCACATCTCAGGCCGTTAACCACGATAAGTCAACCGTGGTGTGTATCTCCTCCCGTTAACCATGATAAGCTTCCTTCCTGGGTTACATTTCACACCCATTTAAAAACCAGCATAAACTCAGGATTATCTCACAACTGTCTACGAGGGTCTATCAACACTCAAATATGTGCCATATCCCCTTAACCAGCCCAAGCTTTAGTCTTAACTAAACATTCTCTCACATGTGTGGAAAGACGTGTACTCCATTACCCTATACCCTATTATATGGGGTGGCCGTAGCTTACTAGGTTGAAAGGGTGTCTGGTAATTATTTAGAAAGTCACCGGTTTGCCGAGTCTGGCGTTTTTGGAAAATCGACAGCGAGAGATGTCATATCTCACCCAAACTGCTTAAGTTTGAATATGCCATAGAAATGTTACAAGATATGACATCTGTTTCAGAGTTACTCCCATTAGTTGTTAGCTTCTAGTAATCTGGGATAGCATCCCTCGTCATTTATAATAACCTTCCGTTTTATGTATTAAGTATTTTCACTGTGGAAGTTAAAATACTTAAAGGAGCTATAGTCAACCTTTTCATTGTAGGGCCGACACTTTGTTTACATCCTAGTCTAGACTAGAATGTAAACAAAGTGTCGGTCTGACAATGGCCAAAATGATTATTTTATCATTATTATACGCTTTTTGTGGTTTTATTTTTGAATAGAAACAATGAAGCTTATTTTTTTTATAAAATATTTTCGAAACATTATTGTTATTTTAGCATCCGTTTTTAAAGAAAAAGTTTACTATAGCTCCTTTAATACATACAACGATATTATGCATTTATTATATTATATTATATTATATTATATTATATTATATTATATTATATTATATTATATTTATATTATATCAAAAAATATGACATTTTGTTGTAGATATTTATTATATTTCCTAATAGCCGATATTGCACAGTATATATAGATTTAACAAGTGTAATATTAAATATATAATGAATATCTCGAAAGAGAATAAGTAAACAAAGCAAAGGGTAGATAACTCTTTGCTCTCTCCCTAAATATGGAGGCTGTGGAGTGCGGAAATATGGATATGGGTAAATTCATATTAATTATTGCACATGTATTAGGTATTAAGTATACGGTATAACTAGGCTAGTCTACAACATTTTCCCTTTCACATTCTTGTCCAATACACTGTCATTCATATTGTATGTATACATTTGTATGTCAAATACATATTGACAATGTCAACTGTCTATTTGTATTTGTTTTGTCAAGATTTTACTTCCATGTATCCTATAACATTTTAAGACAACAAAGTGTCCTTAATCACTGATGATGTGTTGAAACAGCTTTTCTCAAATATTTTCTTTTTACTCTAATCCTAATAGTTGTTGCTTGTGTTGAATCAAAGTATCTCAAATTAAAGAAGTGCTGAACACCTACGTTTTATTTTTTTGACTACAGTACCTATTGAGCCTGAATTTTGTAGGCCAGGGGTCTTCAACAGGGGGTCCGGGGTCCTCAGAGTTACTACAAGGGGTCCTCCAAATCTTTGTGGGATAGAAACTTTTTTCTCCTTTTTTATATTAACCACTTGAACCCTAGCGTCGATATTCTGAGAACTTTAGCCAAAAATAGCAGATCTACAAGCTCACAACGCCTCGCAGCAGTGCGAGGCGTTGTGAGCTTGTAGAGCGGCTATTTTTGGCAAAGAGGTTGAGTGTAGAGGTGGAAAAGAACAGACTAAGTACAGAGTGAAAGGTCAAGTTTATTAAGTATTGACGGTTCAAGTGTTTAACTATCTGAAAATACACATTGTCATGAATCCAAAATACACTGATTATTGTGCTGTCAAACGATGAAACTACTGTACTGTATAGAATCTGTGAAAAGGTTGTGGGGGTCCCTGCTTAATCTCTCTCTCTCTCTCAACTAAGGGGTCCTTGGCCTGAAAACGTTGAAGACCCCTTTTATAGGCCTACCTGAGACTAAACCTTTTCTGCGTTATAATCATTACCGTAATTAAAATGTGTTGGTATGAAATCCCATACTACTAGTGGACTCATAATGTGCCATAGTGTCGTTGTTAAAGGGCCACTTCACCTCTGGGACAACTAGATCTTATGTTATTGTTGTTTGGGACACGATCAACACAATCCTGAGTTATGTTTTGTGTTCAATCTGTTTTTTGAGATATTTTAGTATTTCAGCATGTACTAGTGATGCATTTTGCATCATATGATGCAGCATGATGATGCAAAATGCATCATATGATGCAAAATGCATATTCTGAAGAAACCCTGGAGACTTGAAATTCAGTAATTATGCCACGGCTTAATATGGGCATTCCAAGATATGGGCTTATTATTGATGACAGTCTCCATATATGGGCGTGGATATCCAGGTTATTGTGACCGTAGGACGTAGGTCGCAGTTTACTATGAAAACTGGCACATCCTGTCCATCAGTCGGTCAGTCCATCAGTCCGTAACACCTCAATGTCTATAGCTGTTCTGACATCACATTGTTGACTGTCAAGTGTGTGTGTGTGTGTGTGTGCACGCGTGCGTGCGTGCGTGCATGTGTGCGTGCGTGTGTGTGTGCGTGTGTGTGTGTGTGTGTGTGTGTGTGTGTGTGTGTGTGTGTGTGTGTGTGTGTGTGTGTGTGTGTGTGTGTGTGTGTGTCCGTGTTTGAGACAGAGAGTGAGTGAATTATTTGTGTGTGAGGGAGCCATTTGTGCTTTTTGAAAACAAAAGCATCTTATTGTGGTCTGCAAGCTGTGTGAGTGGCTGTTCGCACACCCCTTTTCCGTCCGGCGATAACACAAACCATACGCTCCCCCCCTTCCCGCACCGATTCTCTTGCACACAAACCCAATAGCAGAGTGACAGGGGGAGGTTGATTATTTGTTTGTGTTCCAGCAGAGGAAAACTGAGAGCTCCGTCACCATACCAACAAGACTTATAAGAAGGCCTGTTTACTTGGAAACCTGAACTCGCCCGCTCGACAGCCTGTCACATCTGGTGGCAGTTTACATCGTTTTCTAGCCCTCGCAGAAACGCTGCTTAATTGAAATCCCCATCAATAGTGCCATCGGGTAGCTATAGGCCTTTAACCAGGTTTCTAAACCGTCCACAGTCCACTAATGAGACACAGTGTGAGTCGACGGAAAATGAATGAGCATCAATGAGGACCAACTGTAGGAAGATAGGGTCGAAGTTCTCCTGATAAAATTAAAAACCTTAAAAAAATAATTTCCCCTGTACCAGCAGGAATTGTGAGAGTGAGGCAGAAAACACACTGTCTGTGTATTTTGATGTTTTCACTGTTTGTTTTGGTCCGCAGGGATGCTTTTGGCACATGCAGGAATCAGTGAAAGACTTGACAAACTGTCCACGTTAATGTTTTAACATGTTTCTATTTCTCACACAGACTATGTGCATGCAAGTAGTATGGATGGGACGATACGCGATATTATCGTTTATCTTGATAAAAAACATTCATGATAATCGTATCGTGGAGATTTCATTTAACGTGATATCGTCCTCCGTCGTGATATGACATTTTCATATTGTCTCATCCCTAGCAAGTAGGAATCACCAGGAAAAGTACCGCTATCACCTGAAGTACCTGTCCAGCATATTATCTTTGGCACTGAGTCAAGTGCAGTGAATGAACCACGCCTAATCTAAACAAATAAGACATTGTGTACGGAGAGCGTGTGATTATAGCTTATCGTCTGCTTTAATGTGTTAATAGGTAAGTATAACTCATTTGTATAATGTTTACAGTAAATAAGAGCACGCTGCTCTATTATTTATGATAGTGTGGGCTTCATACAGTAGAACGAGCTACGGTACTAGTAGCCTACTTTTAATGAATGTCTTCAACACCTTTTCAAAGAAAAGGAAAGATAAGAGAGATTAAAGACATAAGGAATGGAACAACTCGTTATTTCAAGCAATATAGAGACAGTAAATCATTGTGAATGAATGTAAAGCTTTCAGGATGGCATTTAATCCCTTACAACAACGTCTAGTGAGGATGTGCTTAAACAAAACAATATGCAGCTTTCCTGAGTCAACAGTAAATAGTATGTTAATCTCTTTGCACACACACACACACGCACGCACGCACGCACGCACACACGCACACGGTTCGGGTTCCAGTCATTACACTGGCCCGGGGCGCAGTCTGAAGGAAGAGAAAAATCACACCCATGTGAACTGAGCGGTGGAGGCCTGCGCACCGCTGGCTGAGTGCAGCAGGGGTTGAGGTATATGTAGTAGAAGTAAAACTATTGGAAATACTCAAGTAAAGTACAAATACCTTAAAATGATCTAATCCAACTCTCTAAAGGGCTAGTGAAATTTCAGTGTGTGTGTGTGTGTGCGTGGGCTCTTCTGGGCTTGTGTTGACCTCAATGACCCCTGACCGATTGACCCCTTGCAACACAGCCAAATCACAGTCACTCGTCCTTACTGTGCTCTCGACAGTGGAGTCTTACAGCTGAACAGTCAGATCTGAGTAGATAGATAGATACCTTTATTATCCCAACAAGGGGGAAATTAAGTAGTCTCTCAAGAACAGCCGAACTGAGCTCGAGTTAAGACTGAGCTCAACCTCTTCCTTGACGATGGCTAGCCAGATTGGATCTGAGTGACCCGGTGCTTGGAGATTGGTCTAATAGTTTCACAACATAGGGAAGAGAGAGTCAGTCAGGAAGAGAGAGTCAGTCAGGAAGAGAGTGTCTGTCTGTCTGTCTGTCTGTCTGTCTGTCTGTCTGTCTGTCTGTCTGTCTGCCTGCCTGCCTGCCTGCCTGCCTGCCTGCCTGCCTGCCTGTATATGGCAAACCCTTGGACCGAAATGAATGATGTTGTACAGTCATAATAGACAAGTGGTTATATTCATGTAGGGCCTACAGTACATGCCCTCGGTACAGCCTCTAGTTAAAAGCTGTTGTGTGTTTCTGTGCTGTAATGAGTCCCATATTGTCCTTGAAACAAACAGGAGAAAGGAAGGGAAGCATGTGTTCTGTCAGAAAGTGTTTGGGGAGGAGTGTTACGACGGGGTGAGCTGGAGTGTCCAAGGAATGAGGAGAGACACTGGAGAGCATAAAAAAGTTACGGCTCAAACGATGAAAAGGTTTGAGCACCACTGACATAGAAACATAGTTTTTTGGAGGCTAACCCTTTTTAAAAAAAAAAACCTTAGGAGGATTTGAAATATTCAAAGACTTGTGTGTCAAGTTGTTTTCAAAAATAGCAGATCTACAAGCTTGCATAGCGTGGCACTCTGTGCCGCGCTGTGAGCTTGTAGATCTTCTATTTTTCAATAGTTAAAGCACAAAATAATGCGTAATAATGCGTTCCCAGTCTAAATGGGTTAAACCCATAGACTGTAGAAAAATATGGACGAAGCGAAGCCATTGGTTTCTATGCAGCGCAAATGGCCCTTTCTACCCCTTGGAATGGGACGTCGCCATCATAGAATTGTAAAGGCATCAGAGATGCTATTGGCTGCCAACGGTCACGTGCAACGCAGGGATACATGGGAGAATGTGGTCGGAGCCTCCCGAAATACAGCACACGAAGAAGAACACAGCCGGCTGGTATCAGTTTAGTTGGCCACGCCCCCCCGCAACTTTATCATTTATTTTAAAATACATTGGACCACATTTCGACAAAACGAATATGATGGTGATTGAAAGGCAATGTTTAACTAGCGATAGGAACCATACAGTATTCATGAAAATGTTAATTAAGGTTAGAAAACGAAAGGGGAAAATGAATGGGATCCAATGGAGGGCAATTCTTTTTGCGATCGGCCGGGGGGGAAAACAGCGCAACTAGCGGCCAATCATAGGAAGTTTTAGTTCCGTATTGGAGTCATTTTAAATCGGCAGAACTATGCCCCTGTTTAAACCCCCTCCCCATATGAAGAACATTCATGGGGGGCCCGCAGTTGTTGCGACACCCCTGCTAGCACCTGACCTGAATAAGGGCTTGAACTGTCTGAGCCGCTCCAGCGTCACTCTCCTGTGCATATACTTCTGTCCCTGCTCCTGAGATGCACCAGACTAGCTGTGTGGGCTGAGGCGTGCTGTAGAACCCCTTTGTTGTCCAAGGAATGACTCAGACATTGCGTGCAACAATTCACTGCATGGACTGCCAAACATAAATAAATAACAGAAAACGTTGGATACGCGTGTCTAGACGTTTGAAGGGAATGGGGTGATATTCTGGTGGCAGGCCTGAAACATTTATGACATCCTATTAGGGGTGTAACAATACATTTCAACAACACATGGACTTTGCAGATGAGCATGCACTAATCTCCGAAAACTGCACACACATGCAACCACGGACGCGCTGGCCATTGGGAAAAGCGGGACAACTCCCGAACGGCCGGTTCAAACAGCAGATCTACAAGCACACAACGCCTCGCACCGTAGATCGGCTGTTTTCACTAATTGAAATGTTTTTTAAATGATAAATACAAAACAAACGGTTTTGGACATACAAGGTTTCCACCTGACAAAGACGAAATATAACTCATGTAATTGGCCCACTGGCTTGTCACTTGTCATGATCTGAAATGGCAAATCTTTGAGTAGCAGCAGCGCTATAGAGAGAGATCTCTCTCCATAGCGCGCAATGAGGGCCTCTACAACTCTTTTTCCCAGGCTGAATCAGGGGCCCAGCATGTCCCTGCATGCAACTGACCAGCTCAGTGCCTGTAAGAGCCATTTGAGCTATGTTGCTTATTGATGATGTCACTGAAGTTAATGTCTGGTCACGCCCAAATTGCCTATTGCCAATTGTCTATTTAACTGGCTCAGTAATCACAGACAGGTGTTGTTGATGTGAGAGGCACACATTTTTTGACTGTGCTTGTGACTTGAGGCTGGTGATATTATGCATTTATGTTTATTGTTTTATTAGCTTAAGTATAGGACTTTGCTGCAGAATAAATATCGTTTATGCTGAACTTTAATGGAATGTTTGGACATCAGTTCTTGGGACACATCACACGTTCTAAACTTGATCTTGAGCGTCAGCAACCAGTAGCACCCATAGTATAGGGACTTTGGGCACTACATTAAGTCAAAGAACTACCTCGTTTCAAGATGACTGCTTATTGGGAAGCAATGAAACCAGGAGGCTGTTTTGGACACGCACGCACAGGGCGTGTGTGAGCTTGGAGTGGACGGAGGGTCTGCGGCCGTCGGAGAGGGCAGCCACCAGCCAGTCTACAACTTCAGCTGTTGAGAGATGATCGATTGCCACCCGGAGCAATAGGGGCGCTTACCGGGAGACAGCAGCATCAGGCAGCAGAGATCGGTGGAACCGGACCAGGCGGAGGACGCTGTCGCTGACCTACTGGTTACGGTATTGTTTGTACAGCGGCGCACTGGGCGCTGGCTGCGACAAACTTGGCCTTAAAAAAGGTGTGCACACTGCACAGCCACAATCTGCACACACTAAACTAAAATTTAATCCAGAACTGGTAACAAACGCCTTAAAATACTTCGCGCGCTAAGGCGTGTTGTTTGGGACAAGACTTTTGCACTTCACTTCTCGCACGGAACATAATTGATTTATGCAAACTTCTGCTGAGCATCAAAATGACAATGAGGTTGGACTTGAGTTTGGTGGGGCAATGGGAAAGCTGTGAAACTGATAAACTGAATTGGTTGTTGAAACAAAAGGAAGAATGAGGTCGATGGTAGATTTTGCACATTCATGGCTGTGTATAATGAAACCAAAAACACTGTTGGGTTTGTCAACTAAACACCAAATATGGTACAGAAAAATTATGTTGAGTTTTGATTGTTTTATTGCTGAAATGAACAGGTGGATTTATGGTCCAAGTTGCAATGTTTATGCAAACTATGCTAAATCCACAAGTGCTGCTGCACTAAAAGAAGTGCACACAGAAGTGCACGCGTTGGGTGAGCAAGCTGAGGCTCAGAGGGCCCAGAGTGAGCAAGCTGAGGCTCTGAGGAGCAAAAGGGGGTAGGGGGTACAAGATGCCCTCTGCACCTTTACTGAAGAACCAGCTGAGGAGCACAACTCAGTATGGGGTCAGCTGTTGAAGAGGAGCCCAGGCTGAGCAGAGTGGTGGACGAGCCACTCATTATGGCAGAGCAGCATCATCCATCCTTTGCTGCAGCTCCACGGCCCGAGACCACCAGCCCCGGCATCGCTCCACAACCCGAGACCACCAGCCCCGGCGTCGCTGCTCCACGACCCGAGACCACCACCCCTGGCATCGCTGCTCAACAGCCCAAGACCACCGGCTCCAGCGTCACTGAGTATGCGGTTAAGGCCTCTGAGGAGCAGAGCGGTGTGTACCTGGCTGTGGTCAAGAAGGCTCTGGCTACTGGTGGCTACAATGTTAAAATGGACCAGGCCCCCATCAAGAGCCTGGTAGCAAAAGGCCCTGTGGTTCAGACTAAAGGTACTGCTGCATCTGGCTTTTTCAAGATGAACAAGAAAGAAGCAGTGAGGGAAAAGAAGCCTGCTGCTAAGAAAGCTGTGAAAGCCAAGAAGCCTGCCGCCATGCAGGTAACAGCTAAAAGCTCCCGAAGGAGAAAGAAACGAAAATGGCAGAGCCAAAGAAAGAGGAGGAAGAAAGAAAGATGGCGTAGCCAAAGAAAGAGGAAGAAAGAAAGATGGGAGAGTTCAAGAAAGAAAAGGATCAAAGTCTATTGGAGAAAAAAGCCACAGACAAACTGTATCATGGCCAACGCTGCGACCAGCACAGCAGCACAAGGAGAGACTTGGTCAGTTATGTCTGGTGGCTAAAATGATGCCCAACTACTAGTTGGATACTTTTTGGTCTTTTTGTGAAAGTACAAATTTTAAACTTTGAGTTTGGTTTGTGCACTTATAGATATTGCCCAAGTTGTTTATTGGCTTGTATTTTGATTTTTGAGCGGTGGTCACAACGCTCCTATACGTGGCCGTGTGTGTGGGTCTGTCTGTCTGTCTGTCTGTCTGTCTGTCTGTCTGTCTGTCTGTCTGTCTGTCTGTCTGTCTGTCTGTCTGTATGTCTCCGGGTCTGTAGCCTGCAGTAACCTTTTCTGACCACACATGTTAAGGGAGGGGCGCTGTTGCACACACACACACACACACACACACACACACACACACACACACACACACACACACACACACACACACACAACCGCTCAGTTCACACGAGTGTGATTTTTTTTTTTATTGTATTTTTATTGTATTTTTTGTTTTTGAATTGCATGTCTCCCACCAGTTGCAATTGAATTGGGGGTGGGTGTAAGAGACATTTGAGCTATGTTGCTTATTGATGATGTCACTGAAGTTAATGTCTGGTCATGCCCAAATTGCCTATTGCCAATTGTCTATTTAACTGGCTCTGTAATCACAGACAGGTGTTGTTGATGTGAGAGGCACACATTTTTTGACTGTGCTTGTGACTTGAGGCTGGTGATATTATGGTATATGCATTTATGTTTATTGTTTTATTAGCTTAAGTATAGGACTTTGCTGCAGAATAAATAAACCAGTAGCACCCATATAGGGACTTTGGGCACTACAGTGCCCTTGTGGTTGTGTACATACATACATTCATACGTCTGCAGGGAATAATCCTGGGTACTGCACAGTTTTTTATTCATATGCTTGCCCTTGGTAATAGCATTTAAAATCACAACATCCACTGCTTTGTGCTTTGCAGCAATGTGTTACTGTTAGGGGTGTAACGATACATTTTAATAGCGATTCGATACATATCACGATATATGGTTGACGATACGATACATGGACGATATTGGTTCATTCATGGCGATACGATACGATTCGATTTAATTATTTAAAATCGATACAGTAACTATTTAGCAAAGAAATTTAATCTGTGTGAAACGTGTGGATAGTGCAGGTTTTTAAGGGAAACATGTATTATTATGGATATAAATAAGTAAACACAGTGATTATCTGCCAAATACCTGGACATTGTATATTGACAAACCTGCACCTTGACATGAACCCAGAGATTACACACATTTATCGATAGACCAGTGTAGCTATATGGAAAGGAAAAGTAATTAAATTCCTACTTTTAATGTTTTCTTCTTAAAAATGCTAAATACAATGCACAAGTAGGTAGTATCGATACAATCGATTCTTTGCACTGCCGATTCGATACGATACAAAATAAAACGATACGATTCGATTTTAGCTGTTTTCATTTCGATCTACTTCGATTTTTTAAGTTAAAAACGATATTTCGATACAGTTACTATATCATTACACCCCTAGTTACTGTCATGTCTGTGTGACATGAAGCGCTGCATGTCTGACAATATCTCATGTTGATGTCTCTACACACTGTGAGTGTTTATTTGGTGTCATTAAATAGCAATAATTTAACATGAACTTTTATTTAGCGTTGTGTCGCAATGTGGCATATTATGAGCTTGCAGATCGTTTGCTTTCATCAAAGAGGTTTGTTTTAGAACAGGGGTCTTCAACAGGGGGTCCGGGACCCCTGGGGAGTTACTACAGGGGGTCCTCCAAATCTTTTTGTGATAGAAACTTGTTTTTCCCTTTTTTATATTCATCACCTCGCGCTGTGAGGTGTTGTGAGCTTGTAGATCGGCTATTTTCGGCAAAGAGGTTTGTTGTAGAGGGGAAAAAGAGCAGACTAAGTACTAAGTGAAAGGTCAAGTTTATTAAGTATTGATGGTTCAAGTGGTTAAATATCTGAAAACACAAATTAACATGAATCCAAAATACACTGATGATTGTGCTGTCAAATGATGAAACTATATGGTCCCTGCTTCATCTCTCTCTCAGCTAAGGGGTCCTTGGCCTGAAAACATTGAAGAGCCCTGTTTTAGAAAGTTTAAAGGAGGACAACTACTGAGCCCTGGTTAACTAAGTATAGACGGTTTAGGTGGCTAAACTGCTGTTACGTTTCAGAAGAAAAGGGGAAAAAAAACTTTTGTCACAAATGGATCCAATGCAGTTGTTATTTAGTTGCAAGCTCCTGTTAATACTTTTCATTGGTTTGTTTGGTCTTTTCCCAAGTATAATAAGTATAATCCAAGAGATCATGATGAATAAGACGATGTGACGTGGTTAGAGGTATGAGTTCAGCTATCAGCCTTTTATTCCATGATTGACAGAGTACAGAATAGCGAAGATGCGAGACACACACAAACACAGCTCTCTCGTGCTTTCTCTCCTTCTCTCGGTGAACCGATTCCAACTCCCCTTTCCAGCTCTAACAGATGAATTTATACTGCTGCATAGAGTATTCAAAAATATGCCTATTGGTTGCACAACATCGTCCGTCGACCCCGTGTATCACGCCAATTGGTCATATCCTTTCCTCGTCATTTCACCGCTCTGGTTACACCACAGGTTGTTTTGACCAAGGCAACGTGACAGAGAACATTCGACTGGTTCTGTCCTGTCCTCTGGTAACCCCTCGTTTTACCGTCAACCCTCGAGGGATCTCAGGCAGGCTTCAACCCTCTGAGGACCAGCGAGGCCTGAAATGACCCAACCTGCTTACTGCTACACTGGTCTCACAGAGGCCTTCTCTCCAGCCTGCTGCTTTACACGTACTAACCTACAGGGGGCTCCAAAAACCCCTACAGGTTCAACTAAAACCCACAGACATTATTCTCTAAAAAAAAGAGTGTGACCAGCATAAATGTATTCTAGATGGTGTGTGTAAATAGTCATGTTTAATACCTGCTGCTCATACTGGCCTCTATAAGTCAGACACAACCATTCCTCCACATTACATAAGGATGCTACCGCTGCCTGTGACCATTTGGTGAAAATATTGAAAATAGCCGACCTCCAAGCTCACAACGCGTTGCGTTGCAATGCGCTGTGAGCTTGGAGGTCGACTATTTTCAGTACTTGACACTACATTAAAACCACTAAGACTCCCTAATCGGGAGATAAGCAACCGTGGTTTGGCAGGCAAGGAGTGTGTGTGGAAAATTTCACATGGATAGGGACAACGATGGCGGAGGTGCTGCATTCAAGTTCAGGAGACAAGGCAATTCTCTTGAATGCTGCCTTCAGGTATGGCATGGAAAGAGGGCATTTGCATTTCTTTCACCATAGTAAACAGATGAATTTATACTGCTGCATAGAGTATTCAAAAATATGCCTATTGGTTGCACAACATCGTCCGTCGACCCCGTGTATCACGCCAATTGGTCATATCCTTTCCTCGTCATTTCACCGCTCTGGTTACACCACAGGTTGTTTTGACCAAGGCAACGTGACAGAGAACATTCGACTGGTTCTGTCCTGTCCTCTGGTAACCCCTCGTTTTACCGTCAACCCTCGAGGGATCTCAGGCAGGCTTCAACCCTCTGAGGACCAGCGAGGCCTGAAATGACCCAACCTGCTTACTGCTACACTGGTCTCACAGAGGCCTTCTCTCCAGCCTGCTGCTTTACACGTACTAACCTACAGGGGGCTCCAAAAACCCCTACAGGTTCAACTAAAACCCACAGACATTATTCTCTAAAAAAAAGAGTGTGACCAGCATAAATGTATTCTAGATGGTGTGTGTAAATAGTCATGTTTAATACCTGCTGCTCATACTGGCCTCTATAAGTCAGACACAACCATTCCTCCACATTACATAATGTGACAACTGTGCAAGCTAGCAGGTCATATGAGGACACCGACGTCCAGTCCCATATATCGTCGTTGTCAGGTGAAAACCTTGTATGTCCAAAACCATTCGTTTTGCATTTATCATTTTAAAAATGATTTAAACCAGTGAAAACAGCCGATCTACAAGCACACAACGCCTCGCACCGCGAGGCGTTGTGTGCTTGTAGATCGGCTGTTTTCACTACTTTTGTGCGACGGCCTTGTATGAAGAAGCAGGGCTTTGCTTCGCGAAAGAACGTACACATTTGAAACTTGGAGGTACGAGGTTTCCACCCGACAACAACGATATGCACGAATGACCGGCATGGCCTCAGCATATTACTGCATTCTGTCCAATCTGTTCACTGTTTGTCTGGCATCAAGTAAGTAAGCCTTGCCAAGCCATGAGGCCCACAGGGTGGAAGCCTATCTCATGTTTCTGTAGCGTGAGGCAGTTTGTACACTCTCTGGACATGACACTAGTACAGGGATGTGCAGAGAATGTTAGAGAGGAAGGGGCTGAAATGTCTAAAAGGGCCTTTTGGTGAAAATATTGAAAATAGCCGACCTCCAAGCTCACAACGCGTTGCGTTGCAATGCGCTGTGAGCTTGGAGGTCGACTATTTTCAGTACTTGACACTACATTAAAACCACTAAGACTCCCTAATCGGGAGATAAGCAACCGTGGTTTGGCAGGCAAGGAGTGTGTGTGGAAAATTTCACATGGATAGGGACAACGATGGCGGAGGTGCTGCATTCAAGTTCAGGAGACAAGGCAATTCTCTTGAATGCTGCCTTCAGGTATGGCATGGAAAGAGGGCATTTGCATTTCTTTCACCATAGTAAAAACTGCATTCATGGTCTGGAGAGGGCACTTTTTACTAGCGGATTAAAGGGCAGGGGCTCAAGCCCCCTTAGATGTCTATGTGTGAACGTGTCTGCACTAGTATGTCCAATCCAACCCTTGATGCTGAGTGCCAAGCCCAGGTCTCTGGTATGACCTGGTTGGGGATCGAACCCTGACCTTCCAGTCTTGGTTGGACACTCTAGTATGTATGTATGTATGGATGGATGGATGGATGGATGGATGGATGGATGGATGGATTGACATTCCATTAGATATTCTACATAATTACATCACCACCCAATGACATCGCA